>NW_006399837.1:11105142-11107558 GCF_000299155.1 Elephantulus edwardii | reverse complement strand
TCTGTTTCTATTTCTATTTCTATTTCTGTTTCTGTTTCTATTTCTATTTCTATGTTGTTGTGTACTTTAGAGTTGCAACCAACCCATTGCTGATCCTTGGGTGGGCCTTCAAAGGCAGTTAATTGTACAGGAGGAAATTGCCCATCCTTCTCCTGTGGAACAGCTGGTAGATTCAAATCACATGCCTTTGGGATTGAAGCACAGTTTATCACTAGGCCACCAGAACTCCCAAACCTATGTCTCTCTCTCTATATATATACATACATATATATACACACACACATACATATATGTATATATACATGCATGTATATATATATACACACACACAACACACACATACCTGTATACGTACATACATACACATTCATTTCAGCAATATTTATTCATGAACTATCATTTGTGCCACCTCTATAAACCATATATACCCATTCCTCACTTAATGACTGTTTTGTTATCTGACATGTGTGACAAAGTAAAAAACATGTTGCTTGGCTATCTCTCCCACGAACAGCACACATCTGGCAGTGTTGAACACTAAAGTGTTAGGCAAGAGGGACACTGTCTGGATGGGTAAGGTTATGTGTCAGCTTGGCCGGCCCATGATCCTCGGTTTGCAGCTATGTCATGAGATAAGTGGCAGTTGTGTAATGAAAGCGTGTCACCCTCTGTTTTGTTATTTGATGTTTTCTAATAACACTAATTTTCACATAATGGTCACGTCTTTGGAGCCTAACCATGTTGAGGTAGTTTGCTTTTGATCTAAAATCTAGATTTTCCCCCTAGAAATGAATGTCAAAGATCAAAACTATATAAACAAACCAAAAAGAGCCATTTTTTCCAGGCTAGCTCTTTCTAGGTCAGTACAATAAAGTAAAGCGAGCAGACATTTCTCCTCAAAATAGCCTTGTCAGGCTGCATCTGTAATATCATAAATACACCATGAGGAGGATCCGAGTGATTTAGGAAGTGATTTGTCAATCACATGATTTATTTTAGTATGAGCCCTGATTAGACAGATTTTTAGGTTAACAACACCCTTTGCCTCCATATCCTCCTGTGGAATGAAATAAACAACTTCAGAGGAAGTCATCAATTCCTCACCCAACTGTTGATCAAATTTAAAACAAATGAAAAAGAACCACCTTACACAGTGTCCCAAGTATCCTGGAAAACGACAGTGAATGTCACTGTGTATCACCACAGTCACCCTATCCTTTTTGGGATCAGATACTACGTTCACTCATTAGATTCTACAGTATCCTTTTAACTCCCATAACCCACCTTCCACTCTCACGGTGGCCATCACTGCAGGTCTTTACTACTTTTCTATGGCTGACCAAGCTTCAGCCCACTCTCCTCCTTTTCCTCATGGTTCAATTAATTGCACATGACACTCCACCGTTAAGCATCCTTTCTCACAAAGCTCCTCTCTTATTAATTCAATCTCTTGTTAAGATTTTCAATTATTCTTGAGTCTGTTTTCATAATTTATATGTTTCTAAGAATTTTAAAATACAATATTGTGAGGGGCAGGATAATATCATATGCATACAAGGAAGACCTGTTAATTTCACTATTATTTAAATAGATGGACCAATAACCAGGGCCAAAGAGGTGACTTCTACTAACTTTTGCAGTCAGAAAATGATTGAATATGCCACCAAAGTACCTTGATAATAATGGATGATTGGAATGCAAAAGTTGGGAACAGGAAAGAAAGATCAGTATTTGAAAAGCATGGACTTAGTGACAGAAATGAGGCTGGATATAGAATGGTAGGATTCTGTACTATCAATCACCTATTCATTGCAAATACCTTTTATAAGAGACATAAACAACAATTATATACATGGACTTCACCTGATGGTCTAAACAGAAATTAGATTGATTATATCTGTGAGAAAGAAAAATTGCTAGAGAAGCTCAATATTAGCTTTGAAAAGTAGGCCAGGTGCTGATTGTGGAACAAACCATCAACTACTCACATGAATACAACCAACTATTCACATTCAGTTCACACTGAAGCTGAAGAAAATCAAATCAGATCTGCAAGAACCAAAGTTTGACCTCGAGTCTATCCCACCAAAATTTAAAGATCATCTAAAGAATAGGTTTGAGGCCTTGAATACTAATTAGCTGTGAGAGATTATAAAAAAAATATTATCCATGAAAAACGCAAGAAGACAAGAAGAATGTCTATCTGTGTTCCATTGACTATGCAAAGGCATTTAACTGTGTGAATCACAACAAATTCCGGCTAACCTTGATGGGAATCTCAGAACACTTAATTGTGCTCAAGAAAAATCTATACCTTAACTGGAAGCAGTAGTCAGAACAGAGCAGGGAAACACTGCATGGTTCAAGATCAGATAATGTATATGTCCTATCTCCATATCTTTTCAATCTATATGTC
>NW_006399837.1:11098041-11099832 GCF_000299155.1 Elephantulus edwardii | reverse complement strand
GTTCCTGTTGTTAAAGGGAATGAGGCTGGGCTTTTTGAGAAGGAATGTGACATCAGGATTGTAGGAAAACTCATCAACAACCTGAGTTGAGCAGATGACACAGCCTTGCTTGCTGATACTGAGGAGGACAAGAGGTGTATGCTGCAGAAGGTTAAAGAATGTAGTCTCCAATATGGATTGAAGAGTAACAATCAAGAAAATGAAAGATCCTCACTGCTGGGCCAATTGGTAGCTTTATGACAGAAGATATTGAGATTGTTAACAACTTCTACTTGCTTGGTTCCACAATCAACACTCTTGGCACCAGCAGTCAGAAAATCAAAAGATGAATTGCATTGGGAAAGTCTTTTGTCCAGAGCCTCTCTAGTGTACTGAAGAGCAATGATGTTGGTCTGTAGACTAAGGTGAGCCTAATACAGGCCATGGTCTTCACAATTACCTGCTATGTGTCAGAGAGCTGGACAATGACTAAGGATGATCAAAGAAGAATCAATGCCTTTGAGTTGTAGTGCTGGAGAAGAGTGTTGAACATACCAAGGACTCCCAGGTGAACAATCAGGTCAGTCCCAGAGAGGGTGAAACCAAGCTGCTCCTCAGAGGCTATGATTTTAAATCTCCATCTTGAATATTTTGGGCATATGTCCAGAAGGGACCAGTTCTTGGAGAAGAACATCATGCTTAGAAGGGTGAAGGGACAGTGCAGGAAAGGAAGACCAGGATGAGATGGATTGACTCAGTGAGTGAAGATATGGAATTAGGTTTGTCGGAGGCAATGAGATTGGCTCAGGATAGGGCAGGGTTCAGAGCTGATGTACACAGGATTGCTATTAGTCATAGGTTACTCGATAGCGCATAACAACAACAACAAAAAACCTATTTCATCTAAACCAAACACACCAAACTCACACGGTTGAGTCTTTTCTGACTCATAGTTACTCTTCATTTTGTTTCCGATCTGCATAGAAGAAAACTGTCCATTTTTCTCCCATGGCATATGCATGATGGATTCAAACTCTGACCTTTCAGCTACCAGCTGAATGCACTCTATCACTGGATTTCTCCCATTTCTTTTAGGTTTCTTAATTGAGCATAAGTAACATTAAAATTCTCACAACTAGACCAATCAATATGATAGAGAATATATTGATGTTGTCAATTATTTCCATTTACTTGAACCCACAATCAACACCCACAGGTGCTGCAGTCAAGAAATGAAGCAATGAATACCAAAGAAACAAAACAAAACAAAACAAAACAAACCCCACAAAACCAAAAAAGAAAAGAAATCAAGCAATGTACGCATTGCCATGGGTAAACCTGTTGCCAAGGAGCTCTTTATGGTGCTAAAGAGCAAGAATTTCACTGAAGAGTAAGTGTGTGAGTCAGTCAGTGACATTGGCAATGACCTGACATGCACGTGAAGGTTGGACAATGTTGTTAGGAAACACTTTGTTGTCATTATTACTCACCTCCTCCATTTTCACCTGGTTTTGTGTTTAATTGGGTTTTTTGGTAGGTTACTCCATTGAACTTTGCTATGTCGGAATTCTACTGCCCTTCAGATTTTTCTTTAAGTTCTTTATTTTAATAAATATGATAATAGTAATTCACAAGATCAAGGGAGCTCTGGTGGCCTAGTGGCAAGAAGCTGTGCTGCAATCCTGAAGGCACATGGTTCAAGGTCACCAGCTGTATCACAGGAGAAGGATGGTCAGTCTCTTCCTGTGTGATTAACTGCCTCTGAAAACCCCCTGGAGGGTCAGCTATGGGTAAGTTCTGACTCTACAGTAC
>NW_006399837.1:11096513-11097941 GCF_000299155.1 Elephantulus edwardii | reverse complement strand
ATAAATATGATAATAGTAATTCACAAGATCAAGGGAGCTCTGGTGGCCTAGTGGCAAGAAGCTGTGCTGCAATCCTGAAGGCACATGGTTCGAGGTCACCAGGTGTATCACAGGAGAAGGATGGTCAGTCTCTTCCCGTGTGATTAACTGCCTCTGAAAACCCCCTGGAGGGTCAGCTATGGGAAAGTTCTGACTCTACAGTACACAATAATACAACCACTAGAAGATCATAGATAACACCTATAAATTCTTAAAGAAGCCCTGGTAGTGCCATGATGAAGCATCTAGTTGTTAACCAAAAAGTCAGTGGTTCCAACTTCCCAGCCTCTTGATAGGACATAGATGACATAGTCAGCTTCTCTAAGGATTACAGCCTTAGGAACCCTATTGGGCATTTACGACTTAGAACTGACACAATTCAATAAGCATTTGGGTTCTCAAAAAGAATGCCAGGCATGTAATGGGGCAGGTGACTACTAGGTGTTGGTCTGTTGTGATTAAAACTTCCCGATTGTAGGCCTCATCTTCCTGTTTGTATTTATATTGACAGACTCTATATTTAAGTCAAGCTCATGATTTCCTCTCTTACCTGTATAACACTTTGAAATGTTCCTTTCCCCTGCCCTTTCCCCTTCTTGATATTTATTTATATTCATGGCATTGTCAAAACCTTACTTACTCTCCAAAACTCAGCCCAAAATGTCACCTCCTTTACAAGCTATTGAGTTCTTTTGACCCATCCCCACACATCAGTATGCACATGGCACACGCATGCCCTCATCGGGTACCTTCTGATATGTGCAGTATTACCATCCCACCTCGTGTTCATGGGTAGTTATGCATGACTGGATTGTATATAACACGAGACCATATAGACAGTGAATCCTCTTCAGCCTGATGAGGACCAAAATTAAGGCTTGTTTAGTACAACTAGTTACGAAGAAAAGACGAAGGGAAACTGTTTAAGGTTTAGTTTTACATTTTATTTAAAGTGTTTAGGAAAGCATCCAGAAAGACAACATGCCCACTAGAAGTGGTACACACATGAAGAACTGATGCATAGAAGGAAAAGAGATGAAGACAAAACTGTGGTGAAATTCCTTACCCTGTTTTGCTAAACTCTATCATCAAGATGTTCTCCGTATCTTTTCTAAAATTATATAAAATTTCCATGCTCCTATCCTCAAAATCAGAAACAATTACTTAAACTACAGAGTATGAGAAAGAAGGAAGGATCAGAAGGTGAGCAGGTGAGACAGGAAGACAGCAGGAGGAGAAAGGGTGGGGTAGGGTAAGTCTTACCCATCAGCCGAGCGGGGCCGTCCTCCTAGGAGCAGCACTGCTTCTTACAGCACTTCTGCTGGCAGCACTTCTGCTGACAACAGCCCTTCCCGCAGCCACTGGAGCCACAGCCACACGAGCGACAGG
>NW_006399837.1:11091819-11094688 GCF_000299155.1 Elephantulus edwardii | reverse complement strand
GTTGTTTCCAACTCCTTGCTATTGTGAACAAAGCTGCAATAAACATGGGTGTGCATGGGAGGAAACTTTTAAGAATAAATGGGAAACCAGAATGAAGAGACAGAAGGTTGTTGGCATTGTTCAATGTACTCAATCTCAGCTGAAATCACAGATACTGTTTTTTTATTAACAACAACAACAACAATGAAAGTTACAGAGACTTAGGGTTTCCATTCATTCATTGTTGCACTGTTCTCCCTGCCCAGCCCTGCCCCCCCAATTTCCTCTTCCCTT
This sequence comes from Elephantulus edwardii, assembly GCF_000299155.1. NCBI lineage: Eukaryota > Metazoa > Chordata > Mammalia > Macroscelidea > Macroscelididae > Elephantulus > Elephantulus edwardii. Next base: position 11,094,415 of record NW_006399837.1, on the reverse strand, counting down.
TGAAAAGTAAAAGAAAAATTCTTTCATTGTTATACAGTCCCTCCCCCCAAGTCCACTCCACTGTGCAGCCTTCATTCTGGACTCCTGTTATGACAGTAATATCTAATCATATATCCCTTTTAAACAGTTCTCTCCCTCATCTGTTTCAATGAAGAGTACATCATTCCTCCCCTCCTTCTCTGTCTTCCCTCAACCTCCATGTCAGTTCCGTTTTACAACAGTGGACCTATGCAGTATTTGTCCTTTTATGACTGAGATATTTCACTCAGTATAGTGTCCTCCAGGGTCACCCATTTTGAATAATATTGCATGAGTTACTTGTTTTTCAATGCTGCATAGTATTCCATTGTGTGAATATTCCAGAGCTTCTCTATCCATTCATTTGTTGATGGGCACTTGGGTTGCTTCCAACTCTTTTGCTATTGTGAACAAAGCTGTGATAAACATGGGTGTGCATATATCTGCTTGGGTGGCAGTTCTGGTTTCTTTAGGGTATATTCCCAGTATTGGAATTGCTGGGTCAACTGGTATTTCTATTTGCAACTTTCTGAGAAAGTGTCATACTGCCTTCCACAGTGGTTGCACCATTTTACACTCCCAGCAATAGTGAATAAGGGTTCCAGTTTCTCTGCAACCTCTCCAGCATTTAATGTTTGTTGTTCTGTTAAATTTTGCTATTCTGACGGGGGTGAGATGATATCTCATAGTTGTTTTGGAAAGCACAGATACTCTTTCACAAGCACACTGGGATGCTTCATTCACAAGAGCTCCTTTTAGCATTAAAATTTGCATACATGAGATTAATTCTGTCAGATCCTAAAGCATTACATTGTGCCACCAACCACTAAGTCATCTTCCAGGATGAGATTTTCTGCTTCTTATTTGTTAAACATTTAGGAAATCAAAACAAGGACTGTGCCTCTGGGTGCCGGGTCCTGGCTCATGCCACAGGCATGTGACACCCTGTGTCTGAAGCATCAGGTTTCTTCCTAACTGTGCCCGTGGAACAATGGTGTCTTGGTCATCTAGTGCCGCTATAACAGAGATAGCACAAGTTGATGACTTGAACATTGTAAAAAGAGTAAAGGCTGCATGGGGACAGCCATATCTGACCTTTACCAACTTTACACCGGGGAACTGTCTCCATCAACAATATTAATAACACAAACCCAATTCCCAAATTAAAAAAAAAAAGAAGAAGACACACAAACAAGCAATTCCCATAAGGTCAAATATGTCCCCCACACTCCTACATCTCCTTCTACTCATCCCAATTCCAACCTTATTGCTTTCCTGGGTCTGAAATCTGTTATAATAACTCACAGATCACAGACAACCATACTAGGGAAGTCAAAGGGCAACAATTCAGGTTCGTAGAAGAATACACTCAGTCAGGACAGCTGCTGACATGTGTTCCCAGACACCTCAGCCTTCAGCCTCATCACAGCTTTAGGCTAGTTCTGCATATTACACCTCCGCCCCATTCCCCGCTCCCACCACCTCTCCCTTCCAACAAACTTGAGCAAAGGCTCTTAGCTCTGGTTCCGTGTCGGTCAGCAGTCTAAGATCAGCTCCATCTCATGTGCGGTCTCTGGTTCTTTACTGTGGTTATACTGCTCCTCCCTTAGGCCCTGGTCTGCCTGGTAGAAGGATCTCTTCTGCATCTTCTCTGCTGGTGGTAAAGTTCTCCTATCCTGCTGTTGGGTCTATTCAATTAAAGGTGAGACCAGCCAATCCCCACGTTTAGGCTAGCATAACCTATTCACATATTCCCACCCCAGCCACATGGCAAAGTCAGTCAGTGGCTTATCCTTGAGAAGCAGGAGATGGAAGCTTTTAAATGCTCTTTTCCTGTGCCAGAATTCCTCTCGCTCTATGTTCCAGATGCTCCTTGTCCTAGAGAAGTTCAAGTACAGAGAAAGTTTCAAGATGGCCCATGTCTGAGATACGAGCATCATTTCTAGGTCTAAAACAAAACAAACCCTCAAGTACAAAACAACACACAATGACAGCAACAGAAAGCTCCCTCCAGTTGTTGTTAAGTTGTCCTTGTCCAAGTAGAACTGCTCCAACGGGTTTTCAAAGGCTGCTGCTTCAGAAGTCGATGACCAAGTCTTTCTCCTGAGGAACATCTGGGTGGACCTGAACCTCTGAACTCTCTGCTTCCAGTAAGCATCCGAGTGTATTAACTGTTTACATCACCCAGGAACTCCCTATGGCCCCTCCGATGACTTCTTCCTACATTTTCTATGTTCTGAACTGGAGATGGGACCTATGATTATATTGTTCATCACAGAGAAGCCAAAAGCTATCCAAGGATGCTACTGTGCTAAATACAGCAAATGGATCATGTCAGAGCGACTTAAGAAGGAAGTAAATAAAGTCACATGGATTCCTCTGAAATTGGGCTGAAAGAAATGTGAAGAGACAGTATATAAGGGCCTCGCAGCTCACGGAACCATCACACACCTCACTCTCACCTCCTGACTCCTCTCTGGTCACCTCCTCTGAGTCCTCTCTCTGACACCATGAGTTCCTGTGGCTGTGGTAGTTGTGGCAGCTGTGGTGGTGGCTGTGGAGGCTGTGGCAGCTGTGG
>NW_006399837.1:11086502-11091568 GCF_000299155.1 Elephantulus edwardii | reverse complement strand
GTTGTGGCTGCTGCTGCTCCCCCACAGTCTGCTGCTACCGCCGCACCTGTCGCTCATGTGGCTGTGGCTGCGGGAAGAGCTGTTGTCAGCAGAAGTGCTGCTGCCAGAAGCAGTGCTGCTCCTAGGAGGGGCCTGCAGGAGGCTGGCTGGCTTGATCTTGGGGTCACACCTCTTCCACCCCTCTCCCTGGCTCCTCCTGTTGTCTCTCAATCACCTTACCTTGGTGAGAACTTCTCCTTTTGGTTGTGTATCTCATATCTGAAGTTCCACTGATCCTTTGCATCTTGAGAGTGGTAGCGTTGCAGGTCATACAGGGTCATCCAAAAGGCAAAGATGGGTGACATCTGGTAATTGTAGCTCGGTGACCTGTTGTCTGTGCCATCTGCAGCTGCTATCAGCTCAGCTGCCGTTGGGAAGCTGGGCCAGCCTGTGCCCAGGACAGTTGATAGGGGCCTAACTGCCCACCACTCTCTGCTGTCTGTGGCTTCCTGAGCCCCTGCCTGTTGCGCAGAGACAACTCTCTTTCGTTCTGCTCGAGGATCCAGATTTTACGGTCTTTTCTTTCTTTTCCGGCTGACTGAAGTCTTTGAACGTGAAAATATCCAAACCAACAGGACTTACTGAATTTTAGAGTGTGAGCGCTTTCCAGTGCCTGGCCACCCAACACCCTGAACGGAGACTAATCAGATCATGATGTTTTTATACTGATAGCAAGTGTTGTGTGTGTGTGTGTGTGTGTGTGTGTGTGTGTTTTCCTTTTTTTTTCCAAGGTCTCAGTGTAATTCTAGACCTTGTTGATTGATACACATTGATAGCAAGTGTTTATGTTGCTTGTGCTTCCACTTTCTGTTGACCTTCATCTTACTGTCTGCCTTTCCTCTCTGTAAGTTAAACTTCCTGCTTCCTTACTCTAACCTTCAAAATGTCTTAATAAAAAGTATTAAATTGTTCATCAAATGTTGACTCATAAAGTTTTTTATTTAGTCATTGTCAAGGAGAGAGGGGAGGGTAGTACTGAATTGGGAGAGAAGAGGCCTGGTCACATAATGGCCCATGACCTTGAACCACTATAACTTAAAGTTCAGAAATGGCCATTACAATTTCAAATGTTGTATTTATTTTACATCTATATTAGGAGTAATGGGAGCCGATTTCCCCCCCCAAAGGTCCCAATAAATATTCCCACAGAAGTCAAATATGTACACACACACACACACTCAAAAAACTAGACAAAGTCTACCTTAAGCATCAAAAAATTTGGCATTTGAAATTGCAAATAGAAATATCATTTGACCCAGCAATTCCACTACTGGGAATATACCCTAAAGAAACCAGAACTGCCATCCAAGCAGATATATGCACACCCATGTTTATTGTGGCTTTGTTCATAAAATAGCAAAGAGTTGGAAACAACCCAAGTGCCCATCAACAACAAATGGATAGAGAAGCCGTGGTATATTCACACAGTGGAATACTATGCTGAAAAATAAGGAACTCATGAAATATTATACAAAATGGGTGACCATGGAGGACATTATGCTGAGTGAAATATCTCAGTCACACAAAGACAAACATGGCATAATGCCACTGTTATAAAACAGGACTGACGGGGCGAGGGGGGAACATAAGAAAAGAGGGGATAAATAATGTACACGGCATTGAAACAGACAAGAAAGAGAACTGTATAAAAGGAACATATGATTAAGTATTATTGGCATGACAAGAGGCCAGAATAAGAGCTGCATAGTAAAGTGGTCCGGGGTGGGATGGGGACCATGCATTGTGCAACAATGAAAGAACTTTTTTCCAAAGAAAAATGTGAACTGAGGGGAGGGAGAGCAAGGAGCAAAATGTGCAACAATGAATAAATGGAAATCCAAGTTCTTTATAAACTTTCATTAAAATCTCAACAAAACAAAATTTTTTCAAAAACTTTGCCATTTTATACGAGTGATGACACAAACCGATACACGTGCACCATGTTTGTTATAGTGTCTGTCGACGGATGAAAGGCTAAAGAAACTTAGGTACACGCACACAACGAAGTGTTATACTTCACCCGAAGGATATCAAGAATTCATTCAATACTTGGCCTTACCTCCATTTCTGCTCCTGTCCCCAGTTCTGGCAGCTGCTTTGCAGGGGGACCCACAGACGGGGACTAGTGTCAGGGTGAGGCAGGAGCCATCTGAGTGCCTCCTTGGACCTGATGGCCCGGAGGACTGGACGAGACACAGGTGGGAGGCGGTTGAGGACTGGCTAGGGATTGAGACCTGGCTCTGTGCTGACCCTTACCCTGGCCTTGCTCCCCATGGAGAAGCACAGAGCAATAGCCCTGGCTACATCAAGCCGTGAAAGATTCGGGTCGCTCAGAACATTTCCAAGACAATCGCCGCATCACAAAATCATATCCATCTCACTGCTGACAACCTTGTGTTAAACCTTCAGGTTGAAAGTTCACATGAGTAAGTGACAGCCTCATCAAGGCTAAGAAATGAGCATGGTGATCAAGAATGTGACCCTGAGGGAGGAAGCGGAGGTTTCTCCCCTGGTTTTCAAGGAGCCTCTTCGGGGTCCAGCACACCCCTAGTCCACCCTGGTATCATGTGATGGGCCCTCCTGCTGCTGTCCTTCTTGGATTAGTGAAGACTGACCCTTTTGCAAGAAAGTGATGTTCCACTTCTCTGTTTTATCCAGGAATTTGGAACAGTTGTGCAATTTCTCAGTGATTTCCTACAATGTTGATTTCTTTCCTCAGGGTTGGGAGGAAATAATCACCATCCCTGAAATTCTCAATAAATTTTATTACTTAAACTGAAAAAGAAAAGAATTCATTTAATACTGCACAATGGGATAAGTCTAGAACAAATTATTCTGTGTGGACAGCAGAAGTCAGTCACCAAAAGACAATTGTGGTGTAAGACCACTGTTACAAAAAGCTAAGGAAAGGTTTAAACAGAGTACGATCAATCTCAGAGGAGTTACAAGGAGGGGAGTAAAAATTGATAAACTAGATAAAGGGAAAGGCAACACAAAACAAGGTGTTGATTAGACATTGTAATTAACTGACTACATCATCTAATAGCAATTGTTGTTGTTGTTGTTGTTAAGGACCCTCCAGTGGTAGACCACTCAGTAGTGAGCCTATGAACAAAAGACCTGAATACTTGTATAATTAGTGTAATAAAACAAAAGACCTATGAATGATTATGTTAGTAGCCAATGTGATTTCTAAACTCTCACACAAATAAAAAGAAATAAATTTATAAATAAAATCTAAGTGTAAAATGGTGCAAATACTATGGAAGGCAGTATGACTCTCAAAAAGTTGGAAATAGAAATACGGTTTGACACAGCAATACCACTACTGGGAATATATCCTAAAGAAGTCAGAACTACTGTCCAAACAGGTATATGCACACCCATATTTATTGCTGCATTATTTATAATAGCTAAGTGATGGGAGTAACGCAAGTGCCCATCAACAAATGAATGAATAGGAAAAAGTGGTATATTCATACAATAGAATACTACAAAGCACTGAAAAACAATGAACTTATAAAACATTACACAGCAGGAGTGACCCTGCAGGACATTGTGAAATATCTCAGTCACAAAAGGACAAATACGGCATAGCACCACTGCTATAAATCAGGTCTGACATGAGAGTTTGGGAGGAGAATAGGAGAAAAGTGGATAAACAGTGAACATTGCACTGGAATAGATGAAGGAAAGAACTGTTTAAAAAGAATATATAATTAGACATTAGATGTACAACAACAGCCCAGAATAAGTGGTACATGGCAAAGAGGACTTGGGGAAAGGGGAGATAATTGTGCAAAAGTGAATGAATATTTAAAAAAAAAAAAAAGATGAACTGGGGAAGAGTGAAGGGAGGGAGAAGGAGTTAAAATGTGAAACAATAAATGAATGAAAATCCAACTTTTCTACAAACTTTCATTAAAATCGCAATTAAAACCAAAAAATTAGAAAAGAAATAAAATCTTTTTAAATCTTCCAATTCTAATAAAAAAATTAAAGTTCTGTCATATTGATTCTACGCCTATCACTTCCTAGGGAAAATAAGCTCATGAGAACATGCATCACATAATACAAGCTCAATTTAATTTGGGAGTGGTATTTTTTTTAAATGGGTTTACTCAACAGCTTTGAAAAACTTAGTGTCTTCACCAAAGATTTGTTCTCTCAGCTCTATTCACTTACTCCAGTTCTACCCAGAATGTCCATCTTCTCTGTTACAGGAAAACATGAAACCACACCTCAACTTAGAATTTTTTTTTTATTTTGTATCAATGGGCTCAAGCATATTCAAGATCATGAGGACAGAGCAAGGTAGTGAAAGGTTCAGATTGCTGTGAATCCTGGTCAACTCAATGTCACCTAACAAACCAGATTTGTTCAGAGAGCTATGAAATTGTTAAGCTAATTCAGCCAAAATTAATTTTCCATAGACATGCTAACATATCTACACCACCACCACAAATCCGCATCAACGGTTTGCATTATAAATAAACGAGTAGAAAAACGTAAAAAAAATATGCACAAAGGTAGGGCAGAATCTCCTCATCCCAAGTCTCTGGTACATGACATACTGTTGGCAGTGGGCATGCTGTTGGGAGAGATCAGCCCCTGGAGAGGGTCATCATGCTTGGAAAAGTGGAGGCTCATGGAAGGAGAGAAAGGCCCTTAAAGAGATGGACGGACAGAGTGACTGCAAACAATGACCGTAAGCCCAGCAGAGACTGTGAGGACAGATCAGGATTGAGCAGGGAAGTCATATCACTACAGCATTGAAAGAATGTTCATCAATACTACCTCTTTGGCAGGTAGTTTGGCAATTTGTACATTGTTGTTGTTATGTGCCATTGAGTCATTTGCGACTCATAGCTACCCTATGTACAATGCTGTTCTATTCTGTGTCAACCTAGCCATCTCAAATGCACTTATTCCCACCACTCCACTCACAGAATCAATCCATCTCATCGAGGGTCTTCCTCTCCTGTGCTGTCCCTCCACTCTCCCACACATGATGTCCCTCTCCAAGG
>NW_006399837.1:11080248-11085002 GCF_000299155.1 Elephantulus edwardii | reverse complement strand
TCTGACGTACTTTGGACATGTTGCCAGGAGGGACGGGTCCTTGGAGAGGGACATCATGCTTGGGAGGGTGGAGGGACAGCACAGGAGGGGAAGACCCTTTATGAGATGGATTGATTTGGTGACTGGGGTAATTGGGATGGGTGTGTCAGAGGCAGTGCGGTTGGCGCAGGATAGGGCAGGGTTTAGGGCTGTTGTGCAGAGGGTCACTATGAGTTGCAAACGACTCGATGGCACATAACAACAACAACAACAGCAACAAATCATCAAATGCAGTACAAGATTAGAAAATCTAAAATGTCTATTGAGAGTCAGATGAAAGAATACTTCCATAGAACATAATAGGAAAGTATACAAATATAAAAAAGAATGAGGTAGATCTCTTTGTATGTTCCATCTAATTTTTCACAACTTCTAGTTTTCTGACATTCGTATACCATACATCCCATGTTCCAAGTATTTTTTTAATTTTTAAAAAAATTTATTATTAATTTCAATGAAAATTTACAGAGACTTTGAGTTTCCATTCATTCATTGTTGCACTCCCCCCCCTTCACCCCTCCGTCCAGTACACTACCCTCTAGGAAAAGTAAAAGAAAAATTATTTCATTGTTTTACAATCCCTACCCCCAAGTCCACTCCACTATGCAGCCTTCGCTCTGGACTCCTCTCATGACAAAAATATCTAATCACATATCCCTTTTAAACAGTTTTCTCCCTCATCTGTTTCAATGCAGTATATATTCTTGAACCCATCTTTCTCAGTCTCCTTCCAACCCCAAGGTCAGTCCTGTTTTACAACAGTGGCACCATGCAGTATTTGTCCTTTTGTGACTGAAGTACTTCACTAAGTATAATGTCCTCCAGGGTCACCCATTTTGAACAATACTGCATAAGTTCCTTGTTTTTCAATGCAGCATAGTATTCCATTGTTTGAATATACCACAGCTTCTCTATCCATTCGTTTGTTGATGGGCACTTAGGTTGTTTCCCACTCCTTGCTATTGTGAACAAAGCCATGATAAAGATGGGTGTGCATGTTACAACTATTAAGGGATGTTTGCAGCTGTTTCTTGTCATTTTGATTGACTTCCAGTCTGGTTTCTACCTCTAAATCTATAACTATGTTCTTTGATTATTCATAGAGTTTTCAGAGGCTTGCTATTTTAAGAAGTAGATTGCCCTAACTACATTAGTTAACATACTTCAAGTATGTTATTGTTGTTAGATGCCATTAAGTCCAGTATGACCCAAAACAATTCTATGAACAAGAGATCTGGACTCTGTCCTATCCTGTGCCATCCTCAGACTTCCTGACACGTTAGAGCCCATTGCAGCTGTCATGGTATCAGCCCACCTGGTCTAGGATCTCTTTCTTCTATACTGATCATCTACCTTTCTGAGCATCATGTCCCTCTCTGTGTTAATAAAAGTAATTATGTATAAGGGAATTTAAAATTAAATCACAAAGGAAGATTAAAAGAAAAAAATCATATGGTAGGTCTGTATTTGGTAAATATTGAGAAATAATGTTGAAAGCTCAAATACTAACATTCTCAACAGAAATGTATTCTGACAGGTAATAAATAGTATTAAAGTATTTTTTTTAAAAAAAAGTAGATTGCCAAACCTGCTTTTTAGTCTATCTTTATCTTGGAGCTCTGCTAAAAGTTGACCACATTGGACAGGCCTTGGGACATTTGACAAACCAGTGGCAAAACTTCCAGCTTCATAGCAATTCACAAGTCACCTCCGTACAGCAGACTGACACACAAGTGCTATGCAAACAATGAGAAACAAGCAAGAATATACTTAATCTAGAAGGTGATTAGTAATCTGCAGATCAGATCATTTCTCCAGTACAACTAACTGAAAGATAAGTGTTATACCTCTGATAGGAAATTGGGTATACAAATGCCATGTTGCTGCTGGATCCAGTTGAAGCCTGCCATGGGGTGGCAGGATGTGCTCCCAGGGGAGTACTGAAGTTTTCTGGTTAAGCCGTTCAGCTTCAACAGTGGAATAACATTCCAAATGTGGATATTAAGGTCATAGGGATCTCTCTGCTGGATCCCCAATCCTAGAGCTTTACACAAGGCCCCAGGGCCACAGGCCCAAAGGCCTAAAGGGGTGATGTTAGTAAAAAGACCCTTCTTCTCCATGGATGCAGCTCTAAAATAAGAAGCACAACCATTCTAGGCATTAGTGAGATTTAATGGACTGGGTTTGGCCACTTTAATTCAGATAAACACATGGAATACTATGCAGGAATGAAAAGTAGAAGAAAAGTGGTGTTGCATTTGTAGTTAAAGAGATAATTAAAGTTCTATCATGAAGTACACAATAGTGAGTGATAGGATATTATCCATATGCATACAAGGAAGATCTGTTAATATGACTGTTATTCAAATACACACTCCAATAGTTAAAGCCAGAGGAGGAAATTGAAGATTTTTTTATCAACTCTCAGTCCAAAATTGACCAAACATGAAAACTGATCAAAGATGCATTAATGATACTTGGTGACTGAAATACAAGAGTTGGAAACAATGAAGAAGGAATGGTAGTCAGAAAGTATGAACTTGGTGACAGAAATGAGGCCAGAAATGGAACGATCGAATTTTGTACGTTCAATGATTTAGTCATTGTAAATTTCTTTTTTAAAAAACACAAAGGCAACTTTACACATGGACCTCACCTGATGGACTGCATAGGAACCAGATTCACTACATCTGTGGAAGAAATCGTTGGAGAAGCTCAATATCAACCGTCAAAACAAGGGCAGGCGGAGACCTTGCATCTGGTCGAGGTCCCCAAAGGACCAGCTGAGGGATATGAGCACGATAAGGCTCTTGTAAGGAAGATGCACCAGGTGCTGCTGGAGGTGGACCTGTGGGAGGGCACCCTGCAGTGCCCAGAGTCAGGACATCTCCTCCGCGTCAGCCATGGGATCCCCAACATGCTGCTAAATGATGAGGAATCTGAGACCTAGCCTTGTCAGGCCCCCTTTTCATTGTAACTGTGTATCATTTTGTTTGTACATTCTCTGTTGGCCTCAGCCCTCCACCCAGTGACACACCAAACTCATTGTTCTTAAGCTTCATGGTGTGTATATTTGTGTGTGTGGGGTGTGTGTGTTCTCTACCCACAGCGTCCCTTTTCAGCAGGAAGTAGCTAAGAGAATACGCCATCCCCTTTTCCTTATGAATCAGGGTGAAGTCTCTCTCAGGGAGGAGTGATAGGGAATGGCAAAGGACACACTGACAAAGGAGATTAATCAGAACTGGCTTTGACAAGCACTGTGGCAATGGGACAATTAAAACAGACTTTCAAGGAGGAGAAAAAAGAGGAACAAACTGGGAAGGGGAGGATAGAGAAAATAGTGCAACAATGAATGAATGGAAACCCAAAATCTCTGTAAATGTTCATTAAAATTAATAAAATTTAATAAAATATAAAAGGTTCAAAACAGAATAAAAAAAACCCAGGCCAACTGCTGACTGTGGAAGAGACTATCAATTACTCATGTACAAGTTCAAATTGACACTGAAGAAAATGAAATTAAGTCCAGGAGAACCAAAATATAATCTTGCATCTATTCCATCTGGATTTAAAAGTCATCTTAAGAATAAGTTTGAAGCATTGAACACCAGTGACTAAAGGCCAGATAAGTTGATGGATGGCATCAAGGATATCAACCATGCAGAGAGGAAAAGGTCATTGCAAAAAGAGCGGAGAAAGAAAAAACCAGAATGGATGTCAGAAGAGACTCTGAAAATTACACTAGAGCATAAAGAAGCCAAAACAAAGGGAAGAGATGCTGAAGGAAAGGGGCTGAAGTGAAGATTTCAAAGGGCAGCTCAAGACAAAGCAAAGTATTATAATGGAATACAGAGAGAGCTGGAACTGGAGAATGAAAAGGGAAGAACATGCTCAGAATTCCTCAAGCTGCAAAAACAGAAAAAAAGTGTAAGACTCAAGTTGCAATAGTTAGAGATGCAATGCACATAACTACAAAACCAAACATGTATTTATCATTTGGAAGCAGGGTGGCATCCACTTCCTAAACAACATGCCTCCACAGACTCTATGAACTTTGATAACGTCGATAGTTGTAGAGGGGCTTCAGGCCTTTTGTTCATAGGGTCGCTATGAGTCATTCTCAACTCAAAGACAATCAACAACAACAACAATGGACAAAAACATGAATTCTCCAGGAAGCATCCTTAAAAGACGGAGGGAATACGCTTATCTACAAAGATGGCACCAAAATCAAAGAAGGAAGCCTTGTCCCTCCCAAAACTGAAGCCAAAGCAATGCATTAAAGGTCAAGAAGGCATCCAGATGGTCATTCACAACCACAAAGAAAAGACCTGCACGTCACCCACCTTCCGGTGGCCTAAGACGCTGAGACTCTGAAGGCAGCCCAAATAACCCCAGGAGAACGCTCCCAGGAGAAACAAGCTTGACCACTATGCCATCATCAAGTTTCCCCTGACCACTGAGGCAGCCATGAAGAAGACAGAAGATAACAACACACTTGTGTTCCTTGTGGATGCCAACGTCAACAAGCACTAAATCAAACAAGCTGTAAAGAAGCTCTATGACATTGATGTGGTCAAGGTCAACACCTGGATTAGGCCTGATGGAGAGAAGGCCTATGTTCAACTTGCTCCTGATTATGATGCTTTGGATGTTGCCAACAATATTGGGATCATCTAAACTGAGTCCAGCTGGTTAATTCTAAATAGAAATAT
>NW_006399837.1:11079195-11079881 GCF_000299155.1 Elephantulus edwardii | reverse complement strand
AACACACACACACACGATGGAAAGAATACATAGAATCATTGTGCCAAAAAGAACTGGCTGACACTGAAATATTTCAGGAAGTACTATATAAACAAGTTGTATTTCTTGCTGTTGTTGTGTACTGTGAACTCAGACCATACAGACAGCTGACCCTCTGGAAGGTTTTCAGAGAGAGTTAATGACATGGGAGGAGATTGCCTATCCTTCTCCCGTGGAGCAGCTGGTGGATTTGAACTGCATGCCTTCAGGATTGCAGCACAGCTTCTTTCCACTAAGCTACCAGTGTTCCCTATATAAACAAGAGTCAATGGTAACGAAAGAAGAAGTTGAAGCTGCACTGAAGACATTGGCAAAAAATGAGGCCCCAGGAATCTATGGAATACCAACTGACATGTTTCAAATGAGAGGTGGAGCCCTGGACATGCTCACCAGTTTATGCCGAGAAATTTGGAGGACAGCTGTCTGGTTGACTGACTGCAAGAGATCCATATTTGTTTCCATTCTCAAGAAAGGTGATACAACAGAATGTGAAAATTATTGAGCAATATTATTAATATTACATACAAGCAGAATACTGATGAAGATCATTCAAAAGCACACTTCACCGAAGACGACATTCAGATGGCTAACAAACACATGAAGAAATGCTCAAAATCCCTAGCCCTAAGAGAGATGCAAATTAAAAC
>NW_006399837.1:11066125-11077170 GCF_000299155.1 Elephantulus edwardii | reverse complement strand
ACCTCATCATGTTAAGCACATGACACAACCTTGCTTGCTGAAACTGAAGAAGATTCGAAGCACTTGCTGCAGAAGATCAAACACTGCAGCCTTCAATATGGATTGCATCTCAACAGCAAGAAAACAACAATTCTCACCACTGGATTAATAGGCAACATCACGATAGATGGAGAAAATACTAAAACTGTCAACCACTTCATCTTACATGGATCTACAATTAACACACTTGGCACCAGCAGTCAGAAAATAAGGAGACGCACTGTACTGGGAAAGTGCAGAGTTTTTGATGTCTCCAAAATATTGAGGAACAACGATGTCAGTTTCAGGATTCATGTGCACCTGATTCAAGGCATGGTCTTTTCAGTCACTTGCTACACACCTGAGAACTGGACAATGGATAAGGATGACAGAAGAATCGATGCCTTTGAACTGTGGTGTTGGAGAAGAGTGGTGACTATCCATCCAGTGGGCTGCCAAAAGAATGAACAAATATGTCTTGGAGAAAGTGCAGCTGGAGTGCTCCTTAGACACAAAGACGCTAAAGCTTCCTCTCACATATTTTAGGCATATTGTTAGGAGAGTCTGTTCTTTGGGGAGGATGTCATATGTGGACAGGTGAAGGAATGACAAAGGAGAAGAAGACCCTCTACCAGCTGGAATGACAAGGTGACTATAACAATGGGTTTGGGTGTGGAGAGATTATAAGGATGGCATAGGACAGGACGGGGTTCAGAAAGGTTGTTCATCGAGCCATCCTTGACTTGACAGCCCCTAACAGCAACACATCTCAGAGAGGGAGCTCTGGTGGCTAGTTGTAGAGTGCTGTGCAGGTAACCCAAAGCGTCTCTTGGATGGTTCGAGTCCACCAGCCTCTCAGCAGAACAAGGGTAGATAATCTCCTTCCATGCAATTTGCAGCCTCAGAGACCACTGGAGGGTCAGTGCCAAGTCGGTTACAACTCGAACTCGAAGGAAATGAGTTGAGAGTTTGTCGTGGTTTCTGTGGCCTGGTAATGAACGGATGGAGATCTACCAGGTGCTCAAAAGGCCAGTTGGCAGTACTGTGTGTCCAAGGTTCCTGTGTGAACAGAAATGAGTGTGTGTGAATGAGCTCTCATTGATTGCTTAGTGGGAAGGAGATGTGCTGTCAACCCAAAGGCACGTGGTTCAAATCCACCAGTTGCCCCATGGGAGAAAGACGGGCAATCTCCTCCCCCGAGATTAACTGTCCCTGAGTATGTGAAGGATCAGTTCAGTTGAGATGGTACACAACAACAACAAAAAATATAAACATGCATATGTGTAGAACTACTACTGACTGTGGTTGGTTTTGAAGTGGTTGGCAAAAGCAAGGCAGCCTGCTTCTGTGTTTATTGTTGTTGTTGTTGTTGTTATGTGCTGTTGAGTCGACTATAACTCATAGCAACCCTATGCACAATAGTTCTGAACCCAACCCTATCCTGAGCTAATCTCACTGTCTCTGACACACCTAACTCCATTAACCCAGTTACTGTGTCAGTCCATCTCATCCAGGGTCTGCCTCTCTTGTGCTGTCCCTCTACCCTTCTAAACATGATGTCCTTCTCCAAGGATTTGTCCTTCCTGGTAATATGCCCAAAATATGTGAGACAGAGTTTCATAATGCACCCTTTCCAGAACAGACCTGTTTGTTCTCTTGGAAGTCCATGGAATGGTCAATACTCTTCTTCATTACCAAAACTCTTCTTCTTCTGTCATCCCGAGTCATTGTCCAGCTTTCTAATACATAGCAAGTAACTTTGAAGACCATGACCTGAATCAGGTGCACCTTAGTCTCCAGCTTGACATCATTGCTCTTCAGCACTCTGGCGAGGTCCCTGACAACAGATTTTCCTAAAGCAATTAATCTTTTCATAGCCTGACTGCTGTTATCAAGAGTGTTGGGAACAGAGAAGAAGGATCAGTAGTTGGAAAACATGGACTTGGTAACAGAAAGGAGGCTGGAGAAAAAAAATGACAGAATTTTGTGCAATCAGTGATTTAGACACTGCAAATGCCTTTTATAAGAAACACAAACAACAACTAAACACATGGACTTTACTTGATAGTCTACACAGGAATCAGATTGATTATGTGCATGGAAAGAATTGTTGGAGAAGTTCAGTATCAACTGTGAAAAGTAGGCCGGGTGCTGATTGTGGAACAGACCATCAACTACTCATATGCAAGTTCAAACTGAAGCTAAAAAAATTAAAGCAAATCCACAAGAATCAAAATTTGACCTTGCGTCTATCCCACTTGAAATAAAAAAACCCGCTCAGGAACAGATTTGAGGCCTTGATCACTAATGAACGAAGACCAGGTGAGCTGTGGGAGGAGATCAAGAACAGCATCCAGGAAGAATGTAAAAGGTCATTCCAAAGTCAGAGCAGGAAGGAAAAACCAAGCTAGATGGCAGAAAAGAAATATTGCACTAGAACTGCAAGAAGCCAAAGCAAAGGGAAGAAACCAGGAAGTTTAGATGAACAGAAGATGTCAAAGGCAGCTCAGGAAGACAAAGCAAAGTATCATAATAAAGTATGCAAAGATCTGGAGTCGGAAAATCAAAAAGACTGAATTCAATTGGCATTTCTTAAGCTGAAGGAACTGAGAATAAATTCAAGCTTCAAGTTGCAACACTTAAGGATTCTACAGACAGAATATTGAATGTGAAGACTTACAGTGCTGGGACCCCATGGAGCAAGTCTGCTCTGTCTTGCAGGGTCACTGAGGGTCATTTGAGGAGAAGGGAAGTGTTTAGATTGAACATATTGGTGGGATGGAGTGTGTCACCAATGGTTAAACAATCGGCTTCCATCTTCTCCTCCTCCGGTGAGAAACGACTTCAAGCACCCCTGCTTACAATCAGAGTCCACAATTAAGCTGCAATAAACTCAAAAGGTTTTCCCAGGATCCTAGCCCAGTAACATCTCATGAATTGTTTTCAGATCAGATCTATTGAGTTCCGGGTCAAAGATCGCCCGCACACCTGCTGCTCTGAAGGTAAATCCCAGCCTGGCCAGCCTGTGGGCTGGAGGACAACTGCTTCTGACTGGATAACCCCGCATTAGCATCTCCTGAACTTGGGCTGGTTCTTCCTATCACCTGGTGCCATTAAGGGGCGTGAATACCATACCCTTGTTGAAAGGTGCCTGTTTTCTCAGTCCTTCCTTCTTCTGGGGGCATCTTTCCAGCAGGGCCCCAAATATCTCTGAGCAAGTCACTGGATCAAGAGCTCGCCTGTAGCTCCCCCAAGGCAAAGTTCGCACAGGAAGCCAGCCAAATAAAGAAATGTCCCAAACGGCCCCAAGCAGCTTAGAGCAGGACTGCCCTGCAAGGTGCACACTGACCAGGTAGGGGGTGAAGGGATGGGGGGGGGTGTCAAAGGGTCACCTGGGGTTCGTCCTGGCCCCATGAAAAGGGCTGGGGACTTGCCACCTTCTGTGTTCCTAAATCAAAGGATCAAAGGTGGCATGAAGTCTCCACCTCTGAAAGCAACACCCTTTAAATTTTATATGAAACCTTGGCCTGCTCTTTACCAAGTTTTTATAGGAGACACGATTATAGGAGGGAAGACACCAGGAGACTTTCTAATCATCTCTGACAGCACCCGCCCCTCCCCCCCCAAACCAAAACTCTGCTCTTGCCACTCTTCTCAGTGAGTCCAGCCATTAACAGGCCTCCATCACCTTAGTGCCTCCCCAGGCTCCTGTCCTCCTGTCCTTCCCTCCCTCCACCTGGCCTCGCCCTGGGTGATGAGCAAATCTGGTGCCAGGGTCCAAGCCGAGCTCGCCGCCTGCAGCGCCGAGGAGCGTCCTCACGAGGGCGCTGTTCGCGAGCTGGCGCAGGCCTCACTCCTCCACTTGGTCTTCCAGGTCCTCAACTCGCTCAAAACCAACCCAGTTAGACTGGCCCACGCCCCCGACCTCGCCAAGAAAAGCACAAGAAACAGACTCAAAGCCCCCGAAGCCCCTGCATTCAATGCAGCGACCATACAGGACGGGGAAGTGCCCGCATGGTTTCCAAGTGCTGCATCTTTTGTTTTTTTGTTTGTTTAACCTCTTTTGGCTCAAACACTTAACCATTTGAAGCTTCCAGAGACTCTTTACAGTTTGACTTCAATTTTTTAAATTTTATTTTATTAATTTTAATGAACATTTACAGAGATTTTGGATTTCTATTCATTCATTGTTGCACTTTTTTCTCTACTCCCGCCCCCCCCCCAGTTTGTTCCTCTCTTTGAAAAGCAAAAGATAAACTTTTTCCTTGTTATACAATGCCCCCCGCCCCCGCAAAGCACTTTATTACAGATCTGTCGAGGACAGTGGATCTCGGCCTCAAAGACTGCCCTGGCTTCAATTTTTAAGATTCAGTCTATTTTCTTATGTGAAGCAAGCAATTTTATCTGTTGTGAGATATTCTGCAGAGCTTCTTCTTATTATTATTTCTTGGTGATGGGAACACACTCCAGCTGAGCACCTGGTGAGTTCAAATCACCAAATTTTGCCTTAGTGAACTAATACTTCACCCACTGCGCCACCAGGGCGCCGGGTGAGCTAAAATCACAGCTATAAAATGCAGTTCCTCCCCATTACCTAACTTGACGGCCCTCTTGTGCCCTCAGACCCTCTACTGGCAGTGACCTGGCTTCTCACTGGTCCCCACATTGCTTCCCAGAATGCTCTTGGCCCCCATTCCTGCACAGCTCAACTTTACATTTTAACATTGAAAATCCCACCACCCACAGTGCCAATCCCTCTTCATTGGCTCATTTTTTATCCATAACATCATACTTCACGGTGCTGTAATTTAAAAAAAAATAATAATAATAATCTCAGAGAGCCAAAAAGAAATGGACTAGGATGTCTTAAGCTCAAAACTCCCTGCAAATATAGCCTTCTTTATTTAACTGGCTGATTATTTTAATACAGTATCACGCCAGGATCTTGAGAATATGGTGAGACTATAAAGATTCCCACCAGCCATCCTGTTCTGCATCCACGTTGTTATTCTTGTTGTTATGTACCATCGGATCAGAACCAACCTGACCTATAGCTGACCCTCCAGTGAGTTTTCAGAGGCAGTAAATTGAAAGGTAGGGGATTGCCCATCTTGCTCCTATGGGGAAGCTGGTGGATTCGAACCTCATACTTTTGCGCTGATAGTGCAACTGCTTCCTCCTAAGCCACTAAAGCTCCCTATGTTGCTGTGAGGGGCCGTTTCAGTTCACAGCGGCCTCACACACAGCATAATGCTGCTGTCCTCAACATTTGCTCTGTTTGCTTCCATCAGAACAGCCCTGGTGTCTGACTATGTCTCTGAGGATCTTCCTCTTGTCCACTGACTCTCCACTTTACCAAACCTGATATCCTCTCTGATATGTTCAAAGCACACGAGATGCTACGTCACCATCCTCCCTTCCAATGACTGTCCTGGCGTACTTCCTCGAAGATGGATCTGCCTGTTCTTCTCGTAGTTCACAGTGGTGTTTTGTTGCTGGGTGCCACTGAGTGTCCGACTCATGTCCACACTTCATACAATACAAAGAAACCCTGCTCGATCGTGCCCCAGCCTCACAATCTTTGCGGCGACACTTACATCCAGTGTTGCAGACACCCTGTCAGTCCACTTCTCTGCTGTACATGTCAAGCTGCTAACTAAGAAGTTGGTGGTCTGCACCCACCAGCCACTCCTCAGGAGAAAGACGGATAGTCTTGTTCTTTGGAGATTTACAGTCTTAGAAACCTCCTTGTACTTAACTCAACAGCAATGGAGTAACTACTTTACTGAGTGTGACATCCATCTCCAGAATGGGTCCTTCCTGGTAACAAACCCAAAGTTACAGATTCTATCATCGTCACTTCTAAGGAGCACTCTGTACTTCATATAAGACAGATTTGTGGCTTTGACAAGCACTGTGGCAACTGGACAATTAAAACAGACATTGGGGTGGGGGAAAGAACGAACTGGGGAGGAGGGTGGAGAAAACAGTAACAATGAATGAATGAAAACCCAAAATCTCTGTAAATGTTCATTAAAACTAATAAAATTTAATAGTAAAAAAAAGACAGATTTGTTTGTTCATTTGGCATATGAAACAATTAGGGGGGAAATACCCCAAACTATGGCACTGATGAGGTTCACCTTAGTCTTTAAACTGATATCCTTACTCTTTAGCACTTTTGGAGAGATCTTTGACAGAGATTTCCCCAGTGCAACACATCTTTAGATTTTTTTGACTGCTATTACCATGGGTGTTGATTGTGGGTCCAAGAAAAATTAAATTGCTGACAATTTCAATCTTTTCTCCATCTATCATGATGTTTTGTGGTGGTGCGGACTTTTGTTTTCTTGATGTTAAGTTCTATGCAACCTTTATGGAAAGCTGTAGTCGATGATGTTCTGCAGCCAGTGCTTCAAGTTCTCTACTTACGACAAGCAAGGTCATGTCATCTGCACAATGCAGGTTGTTGCTGATTCTCCCTCCAATCCTGACGCCACATTCTTCTCCATATAGTCCAGCCTCTCAAATGATTTGTTTACCACACAGATTGAATAATTAAGGAGATAGGATACATCTTGACATGCACCTTTCTTGATTTTAAGCTATGCAGTGTTCCTGTGTTCTGTTTGGACACCTGCTTCTTGGTCTGTGTAGAAGTTTTGCATGAGCACCACTGAGTGTTCATTTGTTATGATCAAACAGTCGATTAAGCACCAGTAAACATCTTCCCAGTGCACTCTGCAGTCAGTCAAGATCCATCTGACATCAGAATTCTACTCCTTGTGCCAAAGCCTCTTCCAAGTCCTGTTTGAATTTCTAGCAGTTACCTGTCAGTGTACGGTTCCAGCACATGACATTAATGCTATTGCTCAACAAATTCCACATTCTTAGCCTAGAAGGACAGTTCTGAGGAAGAGCCCTTCTCTGGTTGAAATCCTTTGTGGGAGGACTGCCTCTTCCTGCCCTCCACAGCTCAGCATTATTCCCTTTCTGTTAATCTTTGACCCCTTACCAGAGAAGGCTTTTCCATGAATAGAAAGGTGAGCTTGGACTGCTTTCAACTTTTACTGACTTGCTGCTGAGTTTGCTCTGAATCAGATAGTTTCCTATTTTTCCGTTTTGTTTCTCTCTCTTTGTATGCTGTGCTGAACCAGCATATTTTTCCCTGAGATGTTTCAAACTGAGAAAGACAGCGTTCAGCTAGTGCAGGTAACATGAGACCCAGGTAGACATTCTACACAAGTAGCTTAGTCTCCCTAGGTGTTCCCTCTTAGGAACTTTTAACTCTACTACGAGCTTTTATGTGCCATGCCAGCGACCCCTTTTTGACCGTCTTGAGTGAGCATGTTTCATGATGACTAAGTATCTAACCAGATAGAAGCCATCTTGAAAAAGGAAAACTTACCTTGCATGTGCTATGTCACTAAACACTTAACCGTAAAGACGTAGTCTTGACAGACAGCTGTGTTCACCTACTGATTTACATAGAGTCTCCTTTTCTAACAATAACTCTGTCTTTCTCTCGTAAAAGTGCTAAATATTTAACTGTGTGAATCATAACAAATTGTGGAGAGCCTGGAAAGAAATGGCAATCCCAGAACACTTACTTGTGCTCATGTAAAACCTCTACATAGACCAAGAAATTGTCCAAACAGAACAAGGGAGCAGTGCATGGTTTAAAATCAGGAAAGGTGCACATCTCTGCTGAGGACAGCTTCTACACCCATTTCCACCTCAGGCTTTTGATAGATCAGAGTTGGGTACAAAATAAGAGGAACATTCCCCAAAAGGAACTGTATCCAGAAGGTGGATTTATCAACATGGTACAAAGTGTGTGTGGTTTACCTTCGAGGCACTCTACCCAGGGATGGGCTGCAAGCAGCCTATCCTGACCTTATTATTCTAAGTATGGATAACAGAAGAAGAATTGATGCCTTTTGGGTTGTGGTGCTGGAAAAGAGTCTTGAACATACCCCAGACCACCAAGAAAACAAATAAATCTGTTTTGGAGAGTGTGAAAAAAAGTTTCTCCTTGGAGACTAGGATTTTGAAGCTTCGTCTCACATACTTTGGGCACGTGACCAGAAGGGACTAGTCCTTGGAGAAGGACATCATGCTTGGAAGGGTGGAGGGACAGTGTAGGAGAGGAAGACCCCGGGGTGAGATGGACTGATACAGTAACTAGGGCAGTGGAGGTGGGTGTGTCAGGGCTCAGGACAGGGCAGACTTCAGAGCTGTTGTATATAGGGTTGCTATGAGTTGGAGGTGACTCAACAGCACACAACAAAAACAATATGGTTTCGCTTAGGTAGAAAGAATATAACTTTCGTTTGTGAGTAACTCACAACTCTTAGTAATAGATTAATTCAAATATGGCCATACAGAAATTCTGTGACCATAATCTTTTAAGTAGATGGTTAACAATAACCGGTGATAGGATGGCGGTAAAAATCTCATTCGATTCAGTGAAGGGCCTCTAGTGGTGAAGTCCACGGGAAGTTGCCCAGCTTAACCCGAAGGCTGCTCCCATCTGTTGGTTTGAATCCACCATTGACTTTAAAGGAGAAAGACTTCCAGTCTCTACTGGGGTGATTTACAGCCTCAGAAGCCCAATGCAGGTTTAGCAACAAGTAAAACCAACTCTGGAGATGATTTTTTCATTCACCTAGGATAAACTTAAGGTTGTATTTTTAAAAATGTTATTATTTTGTGTGTGTGTGTGCCATCAGATTGGATCTGACTGGTACAGGAGGAGATTGCCCCCCCTTCTCCAGCAGAGCATCTGGTGGATTCGAACCACATACCTCTGGGATTGCAGTGCAGCTTCTTGCCACTAGGACACCAGAGCTCCCTCTCTTAAGGTTGCATTTTTATTCTCATGGACTTTTAAACCTTTTTCTTCCATTTTACTTCATCTAGGAGTAGACGATGGTCTACCCTACGGTCTGTCTTGAAGACATCTTGCACACCTTGTGCACCTTTTACAATCTGGGTGCCCCTCATAGACAAGGATGGTGAAATTTGATCTCACAAAATTCAAACACATGTCAGGATAATCCATTGCTTTGAGAGAGACATCATGAAAGAGGGAATAGCGCTCCAAGGCACAATGCCTGCAACTTGACCTTGATGGAGATCGTGATGATGGTAAGGAGAAGGCAAGGTTCAGCTCTGCTGTTCATAGGGTCCCGACGAGCTGTAGTCACCTCAATGACTCCTCACAGAAACAAAATTCCAACTCCTTGTCTTCAGGTTGGAGCCAGCTCATAATGGATGCTGCAGCGAGTTTTCCAAGGATATGAAATGGCCAGGAGGAGACGGCCCATCTCTCTTTGGTAGAGTTGCTGGTAGACTTGAACCATCAGAGGAGGTTACATCTCTGAGTTAGCAGTGCAACTTGCCATGGACTACACCACCAGAGCTCAGCTAATGTTAGGGAGGTCAGTGGCCATTGAGTGCATTCCAGTGATGTCTCCTCCATGTGTGTCAGAGTAGAACTGTGTTCCTTACGCTTCTCACTGCCTGAGTTTTTTGGAAGTAGATCCCCAGACCTTCCTCCCAAGACATTTTTGGGTGGACATGAACTGCCAATCTTAGCAACCAAGCACATTAACTGTTTGCATGACCCAAGAGCTCCAACCTCAAGTAACCAAGACTCCAAAAGGATATATGTTTCTTTAGGTGTTCATTTTCTATTATTATTATTATTATTATTATTATTATTAATTTTAATGAAAGCTTACAGAGACTTTGGACTTCCATTCATTCATTGTTTTAATTTTCTCCCTGCCCACCCCTCCCCCCCAGATGCTCATTTTCATGGAGTCAACAGATCACAAACTGTAAGAAGAATTGGGTCAAGGGGCAAAGAGAATGTGATAGAGTATCTGTCTCGATGAGTTCCAGAATCTTTCGTCTGACTTATATCAGAAGAAAACTGAAGCTCTCGAATCTTTACCATCCTGCAAAGACAAACACCTATTAGCATAGAGATGCAAGCTCACATTGCCTTTGGGTCATTTCCCACCATGGCAACCACCCATCTGGTTTCTGAGTCTATAAATCCTTATGAAAGACGTCTGTTCGTCTTCCTCCCACGGAGCAGATGGTGGATTTAAACTGTTTACCTTTCTGTTTGCAGCCCAGCCTGAAGTGCATTGTGACATTAGAGTTCCTTAAAAGCCCACAGGGACAATCCATTCACTAATTACCACAAACCCATTTCAGACAAACATCTTCGGTCTTGCTTATTCTGTTGCATTAATTGCATTTCCTTTGACACTTTAGAATAAGAAGAGAGAGAAAAAAAAATAAGAAGAGAGAGAGAGTGATATTTTGAGGCCCCCTTGAGGCCAATTTGATGTCATTTATTGGGGAAAAAATATTGTCTTACATTTATAAAAAGGCTAAGAATTAGCATAGGCTCAGGAAGTGGAACTTATAGGAAGAGGAGAAAAGAATTACCAAAAAAGCATTTCATGAATAGGATTTCACTGCCCTGTAGGCCACTCGAACTCCCAGGGACCCTACAGGACAGAGGAGAACTGCTTCCTAGGGTTTTCCAGGCTGAAATCTTTACAGACGCAGATAGCAGCACCTTCCAAGGAGCAGCTGGTGGGTTTGAATTGATGACCTTTGGCTAGCAGCTGAGGACTTAAAATTTCAAGTCACTGTAGCAGTAAGAGTCATCTGTATTCTGGTGGACACATCCTTTTGGGCTGGAGATAGACGGTTCAAGTTGGTGTTTTCCTTTGGGTGCAGAATAGCAGACCAGGGTCATTGGGTAAACCCCTCAGCCTGGGAGCAGTGGTGATCACTCGTGTTCACCAGTCAAGGAGGACTGTCAAGGAGAGAGGAAGTCTTACCCACAGCACCTTCCCCTGTGGTTCCACACCGCAGCCAGTCTGCCTTCCTAGGAGCAGCACTGCTTCTTACAGCACTTCTGCTGGCAGCACTTCTGCTGACAACAGCCCTTCCCGCAGCCACTGGAGCCACAGCCACACGAGCGACAGGAGCGGTGGTAG
>NW_006399837.1:11062153-11066025 GCF_000299155.1 Elephantulus edwardii | reverse complement strand
TCCCGCAGCCACTGGAGCCACAGCCACACGAGCGACAGGAGCGGTGGTAGTAGCAGACTGTGGGGGAGCAGCAGCAGCCACAGCAGCCACAACCACAGCCACCACAGCCACAGCAGCTGCCACAGCCACCACAGCCACAGCCACCACAGCCACAGCAGCTGCCACAGCCACCACAGCCACAGCCACCACAGCCACAGCCTCCACAGCCACAGCTGCCACAGCTGCCACAGCTGCCACAACCACCACAGCTGCCACAGCCACCACAACAGGAACTCATGGTGTCAGGAGAGAGGACTCAAAGGAGGTGAGCAGAGAGGAGTCAGGAGGTGAGAGTGAGGTGTGACGGCTCCTTGGGTGGCGAGGCCCTTATATATAGTTCAGGAGTGAACACATGGCTCGTATCCACTTCCTGGCTATTCTCCCCGCTTCCTCAGGAGACTTTCACAAGACCCTGGATGTATTTCCTTATCAAATGCCTGTGGCCCCATAAACGTGCTTATTTTAGCATTTACTTCTTCCGTAAGCAGAGCTTCTAATAAAGACACCAAATTTTCATTCTGTTTCAATTTGGCTGGGTAAAGGTATGGGCACGTTGGCCAGCAGGCTCTGGTATGATCAAGTCTCCGATCCTTTTCAGATCTTCAGGCCTCAGAGCAGGGAGTGAGAGCCACGTCCTAGGTTCAGAGGGAGGCTGCTCTGCGGGTTTATGACTCGCTGTCCTGTGTGAGGGTGGGTTCCTCTTGAGACCACAAAACACCCAAGTGAGCCTTTCTCGTGTGTCTTGAAGGGACTCAGGACAAAAACAAACAAAGAAACAAACAAAAACCCTGACCAAACAAAGAAAAAGCTAAACAAACCCCAAAGCTTCTTAATTATTTTGTGCTTGACCCAAAGGTCAGAATATGACTCATAGAGAGGGCGAAGTCCAGGTGGGAGGCTTGTTCTAAGCGTTCCAGCCCAAACTTTCTGCACCAGCTCAGATCAGCCTCCCCTCCAAGGGCAGCAGCTGAAAAGAGCTGAGGTCTCTGCCACCCTGTGTCTTCATGGCCCAGGAATGTCTGTCTTCTGTGATGCAGTTTCCTTAGTGCAGGTTAAAAGCTGTCTACTTGTAAAGAGCTCTGGTAGCCTCGTGGTAAGGAGCTGCACTGCCATCCCAAAGACATGAGGTTCAAAATCCACCAGCTTGTCTTTGGGAGAAATACGGGCCGTCTCCTCCCGTGCAATTAAACTGCCCCTGAAAACCTGCTGGAGTGTCAGCGGCAGGTCAGTTCCGGTCGGTGGTCCACAACAATAACGTGAAGATCCGCCACTTTAAAGACCTGCCAGTTGATCACGTTGTGGTGGCCGATGTGTCATGCTGGAAGCCTGCACGACTAGTACTTCAGAACCAGCGGGGTCTCTCCTGATGGACAAGATTCAGTGAAACCCTCAGACTAAGACTAGTGAGAAAGGCTGGGAGACCAACTTGCAAGAATTGTTGTTATGTGCCGTAGAGTCCCTTGTGACTCATAGCGACCCTATGTGCAACAGCCCTAAAGCCTGCTCTATCCTGTGCCAATTGCAGTGCCACTGACACACCCATCCTGATTACCCCAGTCACTGAATCAATCCACCTAATAGAGGGTCTTCCCCTCCTGCGCCGTCCCTCCACCCTCCCAAGCATGATGTCCCTCTCCAAGGACCTGTCCCTCCTTATAACACGTCCAAAGTATGTCAGACAAAGCCCCAGAATCCTTGCCTCCAAGGAGTAGCCTGGTTTCCTTCTCCAGGATGAATCTGTTTGTTTTCCTGGCAGTCCATGGTACAGTCAATACTCTTCTTCAGAACCACAGCTCAAAGGCATCAATTCTCCTTCGATCCTCCCTAGCCATTTTCCAACACTCTGATGAATAACAAGTGATTACAAAGACCATGGCCTGTATCAGATGCACCTTAGTCTCCAGAGACACACTGTTGCTCTTGAGTACTTTAGAGAGGTCCCTAACAACAGACTTTCACATCGCAATACTTTTTTTTATTTCCTGGCTGCTGGTGCCAAGAGTGTTGACCGTGGAGCCGAGCAAACTGAAGTTGTGAAGAATCTCAATCCCACGAGTCCCAGAATATTGCCCAACACAATACAGGAAGGTAAGTGCCCACATTGAGTGCTGTTGCTAGGTGCCATCAAGTCGGCTATAACTCAGTGACCCCCAGGGACAGCAGATCCAAACTTCGCTGTCCTGCTCCATCCTCCTGGCCTCTGCCATGCCCAAACCTGCTGCTGAATCACCATATCAATCTGTCTCATTGAGGGTCTTCCTCTCTTTTGCTGACTCTACTTTTTCAAACAAGATAAAAACTTCTCTAAAGCCTGGCCCTCTTGAAGACAGGCTCAAAGAGCTCTGTTCATCACAGCACCGATTAAATCTAACACCCGTGTGTTCATGTGTGTGTTTTGTTCTCTCCAGTCCATATTTTGAAAAGGTGAACTTTTGCTGTGCTGACCTCAACATTCCCGTGGTTTCTTACTGCTCAGCACCTGCCTTTGCCTAGGATGTGGCACAGAAGAAGTAAGTTGAGAACAAGGAATCATTTACTCCAATGTTCAAACATGGAGCTCCTACAGCATGCAAAGAGCCCCATCCTGTTGCACACACACCCTGGGTGGTTCGGTGCTTTGGTGGCCTCGTGGTAAGAAACTACGCTGCAAATCCCAGAGGTGCACCATTCGCATCTATCAACTCTGCAGGAAAATGATGGACAGTCTCCTCCCGTGAGATTTACAGCCTCTGAAAACCTGCTGGAAGTCAGCTATGAGTTTGGTTCTGACTTGACTGGCACACAACATAAACGAGATGGGTACTTAATCTGGTCAGAGCAATGAGACTTGGAATTCTCTCCAACAACCTTCAAAGGGAAGGATTTCATTCCATACCCTTTTGCAGACTTCAAGGAGCTCTTCCTAAGCTTGCCAATTTTTCTAGAAAATGTGTACATTTCTGCAAAGTGGCAGTTTTTAAATGTAACTTCATGATAGATTGAAAAGATTGACGTTGTCAATGATTTCATTTTACTTGGATTCACAACCAACACCCACTGTGGTCAAGAAATCAGAAGATATTTTGCATTTGGAAAATCTGCCGTTCAGGACCTCTGCTAAAGAGCAAGGTCGTCAGTTAAAAGACTGAGGTGTGCCCTGGTCTTTCCAATTACTTCCAGTGCATCTGAAAGTTGGACAGATAATGAAGATGACAGAAGAAGAACTGACGCCTTTGTGTTATGTTGTTGGGAAAGAGTACGGAATGTCCCAGAGACTGTCAAAATAAGAAACAAGTTCTGTCTTGGAGAAAGTGAGGCCAGGGTGCTCTTGAGGGTCCAGGATGGTGAGACTTCCTCTCACACAGTGCAAGCGTGTGGAGTTAGGAAGGCCCAGTTCTTGGGAGGAGACACCACGCTGTGAGAGACAGGATCAGAGAAGGAGGAAGACCTCCTCCCACATGGATTGCAACATTGAGCTTGAGTACATCTGAGACCCTGAGAATGGTGCTGGCCATGACATGGGTCACATCTGCTAGTCACAAGGGTCTCTATGAGTCATTGTTGACTCACCTAACAATAACACCAACAATGGATCTAGTAAATACCCAGAGGGGAAGTGAAGACTGTATTGTGAGATTATCCCATAACAACTGAGCCAAATAGCCAGGAAGGGGTCATGTGTCTTCCTCGTTCTGCCAGCAGAGCCAGTATATAAGGGCCTCACCGCCCAAGGAGCCATCACACCTCACTCTCATCTCCTAACTTCTCTCTGCTCACCTCCTCTGAGTCCTCTCTCCTGACACCATGAGTTCCTGTGGTTGTGGTGGCTGTGGCGGCTGTGGCAGCTGTGGTGG
>NW_006399837.1:11036845-11061876 GCF_000299155.1 Elephantulus edwardii | reverse complement strand
AAGAAGCAGTGCTGCTCCTAGGAGAGGCCTGCAGGGGGCTGGGCCCAGCTTGCTCCTGTAGGTAAGACTTCTCTTTTCTTTCTGTGTCCTTTCTCCCTAACGTCTGACCTGAAGGGCTTGGAGCGCAGTGTTTTGTCCTCACCCCCATATGACTAATGTTTTGTGTTCTTTCCTCCCTTGAAGGTAGTCTCATGATTACTTCAAATTTTATTCCTCTGTGTCTCCAGAATGTAGCAACTGGGAGGTATTATCTGACACCTCTGTAATCTTGTCTCCATTTGAAAACCAGAAGAGGGGCCCTGCTCTATTACCAACATTAGCACCTGAAGCATAGCCAACCTGACAAAACCTACTTATATCATGAGATTAATCAAAACCAAACCTAACACTTCATTTTCTTGAAAAAAATCACTCATGATCAACTTTTTCTTCTTTCGTATGATATATAATGCTAACTGTATTTGCCTTTATCTTTTCTTTTTTAAAAAATAGTTATGACCAACTTTTTCTTTCTTTGTATTATGGATAATGCTAATTTTTTTAAACATAAATTTCTCTTTATTATGATAAAGTTGATCAAAGCTATTGGAGGTGGAGTAGTGGCTTCACAGTAGCAGACAGTTCACAACCTACAAGAATTGAGCTTGAGTTCAAGTTCTGCTACTGACTTGCTGTCTGGTCTCTCTGAGCTTCACTGTCCATCTGTTACCATTGGCAACACTCACTCATCATGACCATTCTGAAATGGGGTTTGGGTAACACCCACGCATGCCACACGGAAAAAAAGCTTGAGAATGCTAATCTTATTTGGTCTTTATCTTCTTAAAAAGTAACTCTTAATAAAAACTATAAAATTCCTACAAAAATGGTCTCACTTTATTCTTACGTCTTTCTCTACAGATGGGAGTGGCAAAACATTGAGCAGAAGATGATGGGTGGCATTTCAGTAGACGTGGGATGGGGCTCAGTGATAGATCACTGGCCTTCTAGCAGATTTGACAGTTCATCAGCACCTAACATCAAAAAGCGCCTGGTCAGTGGGAGATTGGTGCCCAAAGCCAGAACTCTAACTACATCGTGAGCCTTGCCATTAAGTTCAGGTGCCATTTTGCATTTTCTATGTGACTTCCCCAACACTTTCACCAGGCAACCACCCACATGGGCCTAAAATGTTACAGAAACAGAGAAGTAGAATCTCCTAGATCCAAGTTGTGGTCAACTCTCAGTGAGAGGTGTCCGTTTCAAGTATAATAAGGCATGGCATGTGACTGACATCAAACAAGAGGGCAGAGCTTCTTCCAAGCCCTTTTGTAGAAATGATGGTGGTCCCAGACTTCATCTCACTTGGGGAGAGAATCGTCACTAGCCTCAGCTCACGCCTGATCACCGAGGAAGGTCAGGCATGCCTCCTCTCTCTAACCGCTCTACCAATTCTAACATCTGCCCTAACTCCTGGGCCCCCCTCTGCATCTGTGATGGGTTTGATTATTATTTTCCATGTCCACACAGAACTCACAGACAACACTTAACAATTACAAAGTTTATTAGGGAAATGACAACTTACAATTCAGGATCAGACATGACTCAGGATACAGATCTTTAGTCTAGACTTGCTCCTCCCAGCTGCCCAAGGGCAGGCCTTTTTAGCCTCTAGCATTTCAGGATTCTTGGGCCAGCCTGGTCTCTACTCTACTCAGCCACTAAGTACACAAAGACTCTCCATTCCACCAGTAAACCTCAGCTGGAAGGCACGAAGCCCACCACAGGTGTTCTGGTTCAGTTGTTTCCTCTGCTGCTGCTTCTCACAGAGTGCTGTCCTGGGGTCCAGTAAGCTCCAGGGCAGGGACTCTGAACATGTTCTATTTTCATCTGTTCTTGGCAATAGTCAGCTCCCCCATCTTCACCTCTGGGATGCTTATTCACCGTATGATGCAACCTGATGGATCACTTCTTAGGAATTTCATACACCTGCACGGTCTGGAGCTCTGGTGGATTAGCGGTAAGGAGCTGCACTGCTACCAAAAGGTGAGCGGTTTGAATCTACCAGCCACTCCATTGGAGCAATTTCTGCCTCTGAAAACCTGCTGGAGGGTCAGCTATGGATGGGTTCCCACTTGATGGTACATAACAAAAAAAAACATCCCCACAAGGTTGCTGTGCCTCCTTATTTGCATTATTAGCAAACTGTCCAATCACTTTGGTGGATGACAAGGACTTCGTTTGTATAGTCCCACCCGTCATTGGGTTGAAGTCACAAAGATTATGATAATTCACAACACACTTCATCTCTTATCTTCCCAGGCAGGAGGAGTAATGAAGGCAGTGGGGCTTTGAGGTCAGCCAGCCAACTGAATTCCAGCTCTGCAAAATAACTAGACTATGCCCTTAGGAGATAATGAGTTCTAAAAGCTACACCTGATTTTTTTCATGGCACTAAACTAGATGGCAATAGGTCACCTGTCCCCAAGGTGGTCAGGGGTGTCTCTCTTCTGCTCAGCATGCATCAGCAGTTCATAGCAGATGCTGAAGTCAAAGAGCAGGTTCAAACCCCAGTCTCTGCCCATTATTCATGTGACCTGGGCAAGCCAGCTGAGTTCCCCAATGGTTTAATCTGTTGAATGGGTTCAAAGGGCTTACAGACTGTGAACTCCTTACACAAGCTATCTGATCATCCATTCCTTTCCGATCCACCTTCTTTTCACCTATTCCAATGCCCTGTTCATAATCTACCCATTCCTTTCCAGCTCTCCCAGCCACTACAGTTCTTTTAAAAAAGTTTTGTTTCCTCATACACATTTTACTAGTTATCTATTTCTACAATAATGGTCTTAAAACTATATGAGGATCTGGGGGGAGGGGGTGGGTAGGGAGAAAAGTGCAACAATGAATGACTGGAAACCATAAGTCTCTGTAAACTTTGATTGTTTGTTGTTGTTATGTGCCGTCGCTTGCAACTTATAGAGACCCTATGTACAACAGCCCTAAACAAGTAACAAAAAAAGGTATTTGCTATAAATAAATCATACATTGTTCAAAATTCTAAAGAAAAAAACCAAACTCTGTATGAGGATCTAAGAGGAGGGAAACAGAAGGGTAAGGATGGGTCAGGGGTTGTAATCAGGGGTCTCACAATTTAATGGGTGGAGGGATGGGTGGGTTAAGGAAATGGAAAAGATCCAGTGTGAAAAACAATATGTACATGAACTTTGTAAGTAAACCTGTATACAATTAAAAATAAATTAGAGAATGAAGAAGTCTAAAGGTTAAAGAAAAAAGAAATATCATGATTAGGTATATCATTGTAAAGAGGACTGGGGGGGAGGTAGGTAATTGTGCAACAATGAATTTTTTTTTTTTAAGTGAGCTGGAGGAAGGCGAAGAGAGGAAAAGGGGTAAATGTGCAATAATGAATGAATGAAAATCTAATTCCTCTGTAAACGTTCGTTCAAATCACAATTAAAACAATTTTATTTTTTAAAACACGTTTTATTCGAGCCAACTATCTGGCAGCCAGTCACCCTTGGAAAAGATGTCATTTTCATCTTTGAGGGAGATTTTCCATTTCTACCACCAAAAGTTCTCCAGAAGGGTTCTCCAGAAAACATTTCCACTTCATAAGGATTTGAAAAATGGCTTTGTCCTTTTTTTTTTAACCCAAAGCTCCCATTTTTTAAAAAAAGCAATTGCTGTTGTTATGTGCCCTCGGGTCAGCTGTGACTCATACCGACCCTATGTGGAACAGCGCTAAACTCTGCTCTATCCTGTGCCAATCTCACTGTCTCTGACACACCTACCCCCATTACCCCAGTCACTGACTCAATCCACTTCATAGAGGGTCTTCCTCTCCTGTACTGTCCCGTACCTCCCAAGCATGACGTCCTTCTCCAGGGACTGGTCCCTCCTTACAACTTGTCTGAAGTATGTCAGGCAAAGTTTCAGAATCCTTGCCTTCAAGGAGCAGCCTGGTTTAACCCTCTCCAGGATGAACCTGTTTGTTTTCTTAGCAGTCCATGGTACATTCAATACTCTTCTCCAGCACCACAGCTCACAGGCATCAATTCTCCTTCTATCCTCCCTAGTCATTGAGTCATTGTCCAACTCTCTGATGTATAACATTGCAAAGACCATGGCCTGTATCAGGTGCACCTTAGTCTCCAGAATGACATTGTTGCTCTTCAGTACTTTGGAGAGGTCCCTAACAGCAGACCTTCCCATCGCAATATGTCTTTTGATTTTCTGGCTGCTGGTGCCAAGAGTGTTGGCTGTGGAACCAAGCAGACTAAAGCTGTGAACAATCTCAAATTATCCATCCTGATGCTGCCAATTGGCCCAGTGGTGAGAATCTTTGTCTTCTTCAAAAAAATCCATACTGAAGGCTGCCGTCCTTGACCTTCCTTATTTTAATATACCATTGTAACATAATTTAAAATATAAATATACTAACATTTGTAATTTAACATTTATCTGAAGAAGAATCTCTCCCACTCCCCACATCCTTGAAGTGCACAATCATGAACACGTGCATGTGTCAGATGGTTTAGTTTTACTTCTCACTCTCTTCACACGTAGACTGGAGGTCGCAGCAGACGTTCTCACACGTTTTAGGGAAACACTGCTGTTCACAGGAAGGACAGGGGGTCGGGCATCCGCGCTGTCACCTCAGAGCATCTGCACAGCACTTTGCTCCTGGAGGTCCAGCTCCCGCCTCCAGGTGCTCATTAGCATATGCAGATAAGGGGTGGGGTTTCCGGGGGCGGGGCCTGCTTCCGTAGGCGCCGCCCCACCGGCTGTCCTGATGGCCTGTGCAGAGTGCAGACTCGGAGACGCGGACCTGAGCGGCGCTGCGAGTGAGCAGCCGTCCCGCAGGTAAGCACACCGGACGTGGGGCTCCCCGACGACCCTGTCCCCTCCCGGGAGGCCGCCTCTCATTCCTACCTTCCTCCACTGCAGAATCGGGGTTCGCAGACTGTGGCGGCCGCGGGTCCCACGGAGCCCGACATTACTGCGCGTGGGACGCGCGGCCACGCCCCCACGGCGGACGTCACGGCGCATGGTAGCGTGGCCACGCCCCCGTACGCCTCGGAAAGGGGCTGCCCCGCGCTGCATCTGCCCACGTGAGCTGAGTTCTCGCCTGCCTCAGGGCGCGAACCCACGATCCTGGGGAAGGGCCAGCATCCCGGGGCACCCCTGTGTCCGCACATTCTCACTACAAGACTTGAACACAGTGCCTTCACCCATTAAAGGCTAGAGAAGGGACTTTTCCTCCTCGTGGAAGAAGTCATGCCCAGTGCTGGCTGTCACTGAAGGATAGCTTGACATTTACCAAAAAGTGGGCTTGGGGAAGGTTGAGGCAGGCCCTCGCAGAGCTTCACTGCTTCAGAGACCTGATGGAGGGTTTAAAAGTCGCAGTCACCTCCATAGCAGGGGTGGTTTGTTGTGTAAAAAAAGCACAACCATACCCCCTCTCTGGGAAGGGTATATAATCCACAGAATGGGATATATGACATGCATTTCACAATCTTTGCCATTGCTGTTAATATGTAGCAGGTTTAAACTTGAAGTTTATAGGGGACAAAGGAAATAATGTTTGGATTTTTCATTGTCTCGCCTCCAAGCCTGAAATGGGACTCATCCTCACGATTCAACTTTCAGCTGAAATAGATGGGTCTATACGGTGATCAATAATTACCAGTGTGAGAGAGCAAAAAGGCAGTTTTACCCAGAGATAAAGCTGCTTGGAAGGCAGGAGGAGATAGGAGAGGAGGGTAAATACAGAGAGACGGTGAGAAGACGTTGTACACTATGGTGATTTCAGTCCATGGTATAAATATGTATATTTATGTGACTAGGGATCATAGATAATTGATGCTTTTGAGCTGTGGTGCTGAAAAAGAGTGTTGACTATACCATGGACCGCTAGGAGAACAAACAAGTTCATCCTGGAGAGGGTGAGACCAGGCTGCTCCTTGGAGGCAAGGATTCTGAAACTCCATCTGACATACTTTGGACATGTTGCAAGAAGGGACCAGTCCTTGGAGAGGAACGTCATGCTTGGGAGTGTGGAGGGACAGCACAAGAGAGGAAAACCCTTGATGAGAAGGATTGATTCAGTCACTGGGATAATGGGAGTAAGTGTGTCAGAGACAATAAGGTTGCCTCAGGATAGAGCAGGGTTTAGGGCTGCTGTACATAGATAGGGTCACTATGAGTCCCAAGTGGCTTGACGGCAAATAACAACACAACAATGTGTGCTTTGTACCATTGAGTTGGCTGACTCTCGGGTGGGTTTTCAGAGGCAGTTAATCATGGGAGACTTTCTGTCCTCCTGCTGAGCAGCTGATAGATTCAAACTGTACACCTTTGGCATTGCAGTGCAGCCACTTGCCACTAGGCCACCAGACCTATCTGAATGTGTTCTTCAGATTGTCTTATCATTAGTTTAAATTGGTAATGTGCTAATTGACAAAAGTACTTAATGACAGTTATTCAATAGTTGTTGGTTCCTGAGTAATTATAAGTGTAACTCAAACACAGATATGCAAAGATACACTTGTCTGCCGTGTGCTTTTAGCAGTTTGGGTGACGTGTCCCACTGGGCAACTTTCTGAAGATGCTGTGGCTGGCTGGAGAGTCCTTGTGAGGCTAATTTTAAGAGAACTTGCCTTGTGCTTTTGCAGTATGGGAGATGGGAAGGAAGCTTTGCGCAGCATGGTTTCATCACTTGCAGTTCAGCCAGCAACATTGCTGAAGAAAGACCTGCCAATCTGCTTTTGTGAAAATTACAGCCAAGAAAACTAGGGAGCACAGTTCTGCTTCCATTCAGAGTCACCATGACTCAGCAATTGGGCCACACGGCAGCAGGTTTGCTTTGGGGTTTTGGTTATATGCCAAGAACCAGCTTGAGCACATCCTGACATTATACATAGTTTAATAGGAACTTTGGAAAAGTGGGCTACCTGCCCTGATCCATGGGCCGGGATGGAGGAAGGTAAACAGGAGACTGCAGACCTCATGGCTGTGTGCTTTGTACTCAACCATCTGGGACACTCTAAACTAAAGTCTGTAGGAACAACAAAAAAGCCCACACAACCAAGGCTGAGATAGTCCACAACCTGCCAAAATATTAAAGCAGACTCGGAATTTGAACAACTACTAGCAAATCATTGCATTCAGAGGAACTAGTTAACAGGGCAAACTGCTACCTTTGAGTTGAGCCTGAAGTATTGTAACCTTCCATGAAGTCTCTGAAGCCTTAGATCTTTTTAGAAAGACTCAGCCCATGTTTTTCCCTTGGAGCTGCTGATGGATTTGAACCACTGACCTTGTTGTCAACAGCTTGACACTTCACAAAGTCCACCACAAGGACAGTGAGTATTCATATTTTCGAGAAGAATAAAACCCAACGGATGGGAAAATGAGTGTGTGTTAACAGTTTGAATGAAGCCAAAACAGAGAACAGAGAACCCAGAACAGAAAAGCTAAAGAAAATTTCTTACAGCAAGAGTAAAGAACTTTTACAGGTCAAAAAAGGCACGAGCACATGATTTTGATTCTGTGCACGAGCACAGAATTGATGTTGCCCTGGGCAGGGGGAAGAGACACGAGTGGACAGGCAAGCCACACAGCCGTTAATTATTCCAACTTGTGGCGGCCACACAAGTTAGAGTAGCTCAGCGCCATTGAGTGCTTCCTCTGTCATCTTTTCAGAGCATATGACCAGCTCTTTCACAAAGTGGCTTGGTGAGTTCTAACTGCCAAGTGTTTGGTTTGCAGCCAGTTGCAAACCACTGGCAGTTAACGTGTGATGTGCAGAGTTGACAGGCGGAAGAACAATGCAGAACTTCTCTGTGAAGCATAGTTTTCTCCTCGCCCTGTGCGTTCTGAGGCTGGGAATTGTCCTGGCTGTGGCCCTATCTACCATTCTGGCTGTGTGCCTGGCCCATTTTATGATTTTGTTGTTTATATTCTTTCTGATACACCTGAAATTGGATCTCAGCGTGAGTTTACAGGCAGTAAACGTAGTCTGGGGTGGGGGTGGAGGGTTGGTCGGTTCATCAGCAAGACCTTCAGAACCAAAACCGGAGTGCCCTCTAGTCCTTTCTGACTCAGCAACCCTCTAGGCCCAGAGTCGGATTGCCCCATCACATTTCCAAGGCTGTAAATCTTTGCAGAAGCCACTTACAGCATCTAGGAGCTGCTGGTTCACACCCAGACGCTTTAAGCACCACAATACCTTGTTTTTCTTGTGTCTTGTTGCGTACTGTCATGCTAGAACCAACTCATAACTGACCCTCCAGCGGGTTTTCAGAGGCAGTAAATCACACGGGAGGAGATTGCCCATCTTTCTCCCACAGAGCAGCTGGTGGATTCGAACTGCGTGCCTTTGGTTTAGTAGCACGATTCCTTACCACGAGGCCACCCAGAACTTAAAAGGGAGGTTGGCAGCCTATGCCCTGTCAGTCCAGCAGCTGAGATGGCACCTTCTCAGCCATGTCTGTGCAGTGACCTGGTGACCAGTTGGTCCAATTTGAAAACTTCTGCCCAGGCAGCTGGTAGGGTCTGGGACACCAAAAGTAAAAGAAAACAAACAAACAAAAAAACCCAACACACCAGAGAAAACCTTTTCCAGGGAGCTCTGGTGGCCTAGTGGCAATAAGCTGCACTGCAATCCCAGAGGTATGCGGTTTGAATCCACCAGATGCTCTGCTGGAGAAGGAGGGACAATCTCCTCCTGTACTAGTCAGATCTGATACGATGGTACACACACACACACAAATAAATAATTAAAAAATAAATAATAAATAAATAAAATAAAACAAAACAAAACACAACATTTCCACGGAGTCTTTTCCAACTCTTAGTCCCCTCTGTCTCTGGTGACTTGGGCCAGGAAGAATAAAGGCTCCCCTTAGCCGAATCAGGGTAGGGTCCCTGTATGAGGGCTGAGTCTCTCATTTCAGCCACTGTTCTTTTTATTGAAAAGATTGAAAGAGCAGATGTCCCATCCACATCTGCTCTGTGAGAAGTGAGGCCTCAGGCCCACCCTCCATCCCCAAAGAGCAATCTGATCTCTGGTGCAGCCCCTCCAAGACCAAGAGAGTCGTCTTCTCTCTCAGGACATGTGGAGCAATCGCCAGGCCTTCCAAGGCCTGCACCTGGCTAGCCAGGGAGCTGCCCTGCCCATCACCGCACAAACCAGCCCTCTCCTTCGGGCCACATTTTGATTCAATAGAATGGATACTACAACTTAGTCAATTTAGAATAATAGCAACCCTCTGTACAACAAATCAAACAGAGCCCCTTCTGGTAATCCTTCTGATACAGATAAAAAGGCATCATATCCTCATTGATAAAATGAGATCTGAGGCATGCATTTTAAGGATCATTATATCTAATCCCCTTCACCCACACCACAGTTAAAGCCATCTATTCTTCGGTCTTCCTTAGGCAGTGTTCAACTTTCAGATACATAGGAAGTGATTAAAAACACAATGACTTGGATTGGATGTACCTTAGTCTTTAAACTGACATCCTTGCTCTTTAGCAGTTAAACACATCCTTGACAGCAGTTTTCCCCAATACAGTAGGTCTTTTGATTTCTTAACTGCTGTTATTACTGTGGATGTTGATTGGGGATTCAAATGAAAGTGTTGGCAAAATGTATTGACTATATTGGCAGCATCAGGATGGATAACGAAGAGATTGAGATTGTTCACAGCTTTAGTGTGCTTGGCTCCACAGCCAACACTCTTGGCACCAGCAGCCAGGAACTCAAAAGACATATTGCGATGGTTAAGTCTATTGTTAGGGACCTCTCCAAAGTACTGAAGAGCAACAGTGTCAGTCTGGAGACTAAGGTGCACCTGATACAGGCCATGGTCTTTGCAATGCTGTGCATCAGAGAGTTGGACAATGACTAGGGAGGATAGAAGGAGAATTGATGCCTTTGAGCTGTGGTGCTGGAGAAGAGTATTGAATATGGTCTGCTAGGAAAACAAACAGGCTTATCCAGGAGAGAGTTAAACCAGGCTGCTCCTTGGAGGCAAGGCTTCTGGGGCTTTGTCTGACATACTTTGGATATGTTGCAAGGAGGGACCGGTCCTTGGAGAGGGACATCACGCTTGGGAGGGTGGAGGGACAGCGCACGAGAGGAAGACCCTCTATGAGGTGGATTGATTTAGTCACTGTGGTAATGGTGGTAGGTGTGTCAGAGACAGTGCGATTGGCACAGGATAGAGCAGGGTTTAGGGCTGTTGTACATAGAGTCGCTATGAATCACAGGCAACTCAACGGCACATAACAGCAACACACCTTGAATATACCAAAAGAAGAAACGAGTCTGTATTGCAGGAAATACAACCAGAGTGTCCCTTAGAAACATGGACACTTCATCTCACACATTTGGGCACGTTGTAGGAGGGACCAGTCCTTGGGAAAAGACGTCATACTGAGAAAGGCAGAGGACACACAGAAGAGAGGCAGGGCTCGCTGAGGAGGATCGCACTGACACTGCAGTGGCCTCTAGCGTGTTAGGGGGTGTGGGTCACGTCGATGGCTCAGAATAGGGCAGGGCTCCCATCTGCTCATAGGGTCTCTGTGAGTTGTAGTTGACTCTGTAGCTCTTAACAACACAACAGCATATCTACTCATCTTTGACCTAAAGCAATCTTATTCTATCCTACATGCTTAATGTTTGACCTAGCTCATACCCTTGACTTTGTCAAGCATTTTATTTTACATGGATCCACAATCAACACCCAAGGTAGCAGCAATAAAAAAAAAAAAAATGAAATCAAACAACGTATTGGATAGGGTAAATCTTCTAAAGACCGGTTTAAAATGCTAATGAGCAAAAGTGACACTTTAAAGAATTAAAAAAAGGAAGTGCACCTGCTCTCAGCCATGGCATTTTCAGTTGCTTCAGACGCACATGAAAGTTGACCAGTGACTAAAGGAGATTGAAGAATTGATGCCTTTGAACTGTGGTGCTGGTGAAGAATATTGCACATCCCACGGACAGTGAAATGAACAAGCAAACTGGTCTTGGAGGAAGTATCCAGGACAAGATGGTGAAACTTTATCTCACATATTGTAAACGTGCTATCAGGAAAGGATCTCTTCCAGCAAGTTGGTCAAGTAGTCCCCCAAAGTTCCTGCCATAAACTGGGGACCACATCCAGGGCTGCAAGTGTGAAGCCAGAGTGCTGCTTCGAGGCAAAGATGACAAAGCTTTACCTCTTATACTTCAACATGTGGCTATTGTTGGTATGCGCCATCTAGTAGCTTGCGACTCATAGCGAACCTACGTACAAGAGCCCTAAACGCCGTTCTATCCTGTGCCAACCTCGCCGTCTCAAACACACTCATTCCCACCACTCCACCCACAGAATCGATCCATCTTAATGAGGGTCTTCCTCTCCTGCACCGTCCCTCCACTCTCCCAAACATGATGTCCCTCTCCAAGGACCAGTCCCTCCTTGCAACATGCCCAAAGTATGTCAGACGAAGCTTCAGAATCCTTGCCTCCAAGGAGCATTCTGGCTTCACCCTCTTCAGGACAAACCTGTTTGTTCTCCTAGCAGTCCATGGTATATTCAATACTCTTCTCCAGCACCACAACTCAAAGGCATCAATTCTCTTTCTCTCATCCCTATTCACTGTCCAACTCTCCAATGTGAAGACTATAGCCTGGATCAGGCCAGGGACCCCCGAGGACGCCATTGCCAGAGAAATAGTTTTGAGACTCTGGGAGGGGAGAGAGGTGGAGTTTTCCTCATCTCCACACTGCATCTCTCTCAACATGTGGCTAGGAGAGGCTATTCCTTGGAGAGGGACATCATGCTTGGAATGTTGGAGGGTCAGTGAAACAGAGGAAGACTGTCAACCACCTAGACTGACACAGTGACTGCAACAATGGGCTTAAGTGTGTCAGAGATGGTGAGACTGGCACAGACTAGAAGAGGGTTCAGGTCTGTATTCATAGGGTAGTTAGGAGTCGTACTCCACACACTAACAACAACAATCAGGAGAGGCCAGACCTTGGAAAAATAGATGATGGTCAGTGAAAGAGAGGAAGACCCTGGAAGAGATGGGTTGACACCCTGGCTTTAAGCGCAGGAGAGATTGTGAGTCTGGCACAGGATTGGGTCCCTTTGACATGAAGCCGGCTCCAGGATGACACCCAACAACATGAAGGTGCCTGGAGCACTTCAGTTCACTGAAGATTCCCTGTGGAACAGGAGGTGGCAGAAAGCAGGAGGGCACGAAGGGTGGTGGGTGAGAGAAAACACTTCTATCTGCATGGGTTCTGAGTTCCACATCATTAAATATGATTCTAGAAAAATGAAATCGAATTCCTTTAACCAGAGCCAGCCAAGGAAAGTATAATAATACATTCCTGATCTCCTGACTTCTGGTATCAAGGGTGTGATTGTGGGTCCAAGTAAGAGGAATCCGTTGATCATCTCAAGGTTTTCTCCATCGGTCATGATCATGACTTTTTGCCTGTTGGTCCAGTGGTGAGAATTTTTCTTTTCTTGGCTCTGAGCTGCAATCCATATTGAAGGCTACAGTCTTTGATCTTCTACAGCTAGAACTTCATGTCCTTCTCGCTTTTAGTATGAAAGGCTGTGTCATCTGCATAACAAGGGTTAGTGATGAGTCTCCCCCAATCTTGATGCCATATTCTTCTTCAAAGAGTCCAGCGTCAACAACAATAACAGCTCCCCCCTCTTAGTATAATACGATGCCTAAATTTTAGTGCATTCTTAATGTTTCATTAACTTTTTCAACATGTCACAATAAACACATTTGAGGGAGGAAATAAGGATAATGATAACTTCTGAGTATACTTGTTGCTTTTTTGTTTTGTTTTGTTTTTAATTTATTATTCAATGAAAATTTACAGAGACTTTGGGTTTCCATTCATTCATTGTTGCACTTTTCTGCCCTCCCAACCCTCCCCCCTCGTACACTACCCTCTTGGAAAAATAAAAAAAAATTATTTCATTGTTTTACAAACCCTCCTCCAGGTCCACTCCACTATGCAGCCTTCACTCTGGACTCCTGTCATGACAAAAATACCTAATCACATATCTATTTTAAACAGTTTTCTCCCTCATCTGTTTCAATGCAGTGTACATTGTTTAACCCATCTTTCTCAGTCTCTCCCCAACCCCAATGTCAGTCCTGTTTTACAACAGTGGCACCATGCAATATTTGTCCTTTTGTGATTTAGGTACTTCACACAGCATAATGTCCTCCAGGGTCACTTGTTGCTTTTTTTATAAAGCCTTTTACCATGTAGACTTGGCATCCTTTTTTCTGTTGATGTGTTTCAAATAAATTTGTTTTTGCAGTAAAACAAAAAAGTCCAGCTTCATAAATAATTTGCTCAGCATACAGATTGAATAGGTACAGAGAAAAGAAACAACCCTGAAGCACGCCTTTCTTAATTTTAAACCATGTAGCGTTCCCTTGCTCTGTTCACACGGAGCTCTCTTGGTCTAGGTATAGGTTTCACATAAGCACAATTAGATGTTCTAGGATTCTCATTCTTCTCAGTGTTAGCCGTAATTTATTATGATCCACACAGTGAAATGTCTTTGCAGAGTCAACAAAGTATAAATAGACATTCTTCTTATATTCTTTACTTTCAAAAGCCAGGATCCGTCTGACATCAGCAGTGATATATATCCCTGGTGCCATGGCCTCTTCTAAATCCTGCTAGAGCTTCTGGAAGTTCTTTGTCTTCTGTACTGCTCTAATAATTTTTTAATGTTCTGCAGCAGTAGTTTGCTTGCATGTGATATTAATGGTATTGCAATTAGCCCAGAATAGTCACTAACAATCTTCTAGTAGAATGAAGAGTCTTCAGGGTAAGACTACTAAGCCTTTAAAGTCTGATGCAAGTATCTCTTTGGTTGAGTTCTCCAAAAGTCATCTCAGCTTCATCTTTTCTGATGTCTGATTAAATTTAACTGAGATAAAATTTGATACCAACTGTAAAATGGGATGGAGGTACTATCAGACTTCCTCATCAAAACTTATGAGGGGAAAAGGGCAAAAAGAATCAAGGTCAACTCCACAGCTAATCCCTGTCAGGCAGAAGTCAACCTCCTCTCCAGTATTTTTACCAATTCTAACTCCAGTCATCCTTCCTTCTGCTCGAATTCTCTGCTGAGTTCAGTAATTCAGTGCAGTGGCCACAGAGAATTCGCAGACCATATGCACAATTCTGGGTTGTACTAAGGGAGTTGTTGTTGTTGTTGTTGATTGCCATTGAGTCAAGCACAACTCATGCTGCAATTCAGGGACAGGAACAACTCAGGATTTAGTTCTTTAGTCAGGGCAGCAAGTAGATCATGTTTGAAGGAAAGCCTTTGTCTCAGCTCCTGAGGCCCTGAGGCTGACTCCTGCCCTCATTGGGCAAGTTTACAGAGCTCTTCAGCTCCGCCAGGATGTATTCAGCATCACCCAGGTCTACCAGGAAGCCTCCTGCCCAAAGAAATTCAGCTCCCTGACTCTGTAGGTTAGCAAGCCTGCTGTAACCGCCTTGCTCTTTGAAGAGGGAAGCCCACGTCACCTCCCTCTGTAGTCCTCTGGTTCTGCAGCTGTCATCTCTCTGTCTTTGCTCCTTACTGTGGTCCATTGTCTCTAGTGTTCTCTCTCTTTCTCTCAATCCCTTTCTATTCTCTTTCTATCTCTCCCAGTCTCCAGGGTGGCAAAATTGACTAATCCCATTGTTAAAAGTTATATGTGCCATATTTATTTGCCTGGCCTTCTCAACTGTGTCCTGTGCCTTATTTTCTTAATTAGCTAGCTTTTCAAGGCCACGGCAGCTTATCCGGGTCATTGCACACAGTCATTTCACGTAAGTTAGAAGACTGTACTGAGAAAGGTTAACCATCTTGCCACAGTTTGACTTTCAGGCACATTTAGGAGAAAATTCATTGACCCGTTGTTTACCATTTATCGATGCCCCTAGGTGTTTTGAGTGCACCTAGAGACATTATTGCCACTTTTGATGTTATCACCAGGAAGCAGTTGTCAGAATAGATCAAGGAAACACTGCATGAATGAAATCAAGAAAGGAGTGCATCAGGGATGTGCCCTGTCTCCATACCATTTCATTTCAATCTGTATGCAGAACAGATCATTCAGGAGGCTGGACTTTATGAGGAGGAATGTGGCATCAGGATTAGAGGAAGACTCATCAACAACCTGCATCATGCAGATGACATAGTCTTGCTTGCTGAAACTGAGGAGGACATGAAGTGTTTGCTGCAGGTCAAGGACTTCAATATGGATAGAAGTTCAGCATCAAGAAGACAGAGATTCTCACCATTGGGCCAATTGGCAGCACCGTGATAGATAGAGAGGAGATTGAGGTTGTTAACAATTTCAGCTTGCTCAGATCCACAGTCAACACTCTTGGCACCAGTAGTCAGAAAGTAAAAAAACAAATTGCACTGAGAAATTCTGCTGTCAGGGACCTCTTCAGAGTGCTACAGAGTAATGATGTAAATCTAGAGACTAAGCTGTGGCTGATCCAGACCATAGTCTTTGCAGTTACTTGCTGTGCATCAGAGAGCTGGACAGTGACTAAGGATGACAAAAGAAGAGTCAGTGCCTTTGAGTTGTGGTGCTGGAGAAGAGTCTTGAACATGCCATGGATCACTGAAAGGTCTGTTTTGCAGAGAGTGAAACCAAGTTTCTCTTTGGAGGCTAAGGTTTTGAAGCTTAGCCTCACACACTTTTGTGCATATGGCCAGGAGGGACTAGTCCTCGGAGAAGGACATCATGCTTGGAAGTGTGGAAGGACAGCACAGGAGAGGAAGACCCCAGATGAGATGGATTGACACAGAAACTGGGGTAATGAG
This sequence comes from Elephantulus edwardii, assembly GCF_000299155.1. Lineage (NCBI taxonomy): Eukaryota > Metazoa > Chordata > Mammalia > Macroscelidea > Macroscelididae > Elephantulus > Elephantulus edwardii. Next base: position 11,045,995 of record NW_006399837.1, on the reverse strand, counting down.
GGTGGGTGTGTTGGAGTCAGTGAGACTGGCTCAGGCCAGGCCAGGCCACATAACAACAGCAACGACAATTAAGTGAGCTCCTATGGCCTAGGGGGTAAGGAGTTGTTTTGCAAACCCAAAGGGAGGCAGTTTGAATCTGCCAGCTGGTCTGAGGGAGAAAAATGGACAGGCTCCTTCTGTGCAATTTGTGGTGTTTGAAAACCTTCTGGAGGGTCAGCTATGAGTTGCTTCTGACTCAGTGGCAATGCGTTTGGTTGAATGAGGTGTTTTTTGAGTTAGTTTTCACCTCACAGTGACCTCATGTGACAGTTTAATTGCCCCGTAGGCTTTGTAGGCTATAAATGGAATGTACGCCACAGTTGTAGACTTTGGGTCTTAATCTTGACCAGGTCTTCTCTTCTGTGGAGTCCCATGGACTTGGTGTGTCCAAACAAGGAATTTCTATTCACTGCCAAGTCCTTACCCATAGCACCACCCCTGGGCCTTTCTACCATATGTTGCTATGTGTTAAGTCAATTCTGCCTCATTAAGGAAGCAATGGGGAAGGTGGACGTTAAGGATGGTAGGATAAAGGAAAACTGCCTGGTTTCCTAGGTAGTAATCTCTGATAGCTTAGTGGTAAGGAGTTGCACGGCCAACCCAAAGGGTACACAGTTCGAAGCCAGAAGCTGTTCTGCAAGAAAGCTGGGCAGTCTCCTCGCGTGTAACTTACTGCCTCTGAAACCTGCTGGAGGGTCAGCTGTGGAACTGTTCCAACTTGACCGTACACAACAGCAACAATATTCTAGAGGAGCAGATCACCAGTTCTCCTGTGCAGTGACTGGGTAGGGGTTCGAACTTCCCACCTTTTGGATAGTAACTCGGTACGTCATCATTACACCACCTAGGCTCCTTTTACCATTTGTTGGTAGCTACCAGGTACCGCTGTAGATGAAAAACAGAAATAAGTGGTTCCATCAGAAGTTCAGTGACTAACAAGTTCATGTTCAGTGACAAGGATATATTTGACTGACTCACTAGAGGACGACGTTTGAAGAGCAGTTTCCTTTCCACTAGCAGATACTATTTTCTCCTTCCATGAAATTGTCATAAATACTTGGTTTTTCATTCTTTCCAAGGAGCCAAAAATGAATAAATAACAATTTTTTGCTCTTTTTCTCTCCCATTTGGTCAGCCATGGACGGTTCCCCAGCGTCCCTGGGTCGTTCCTGGGTTTATCCCACAGTTATTCTCTGCCTGTTTGGATTTTTCTCCATGATGAGGCTCTCAGAACCATTCCTCATCCCGTATTTATCCGGGCCACACAAAAACCTGACAAGCGCAGAGGTAAGTTAACGTGTATTGCTGTGCGGTTTCAGTTTCCTTAAGATGTCAACAGAGCAGGCGAGTGCTGGTGGCCTAGTGGCAAGAAGCTGTACTGCAATCCCAGAGGTGCGCAGTTCGAATCCACGTGATGCTCTGCTGGAGAAGGAGGGGCAATCTCCTGTACCAGTCAGATCAGTCAGGAGCTGCTGTTATAAAACAGGACAGACATGGGGGTGGGGGTTTGAGGAGTGAATGGGGAAAGAGGGGATAGATAATGAACACTGCATTAGTTCAGATGAGGGGAAGAACTGTCTAAGAGGAATATATGATAAGGCATTGCATGACAACAGTACGGAACAAGGGGTGCATTGTGGGGTGGGTTTGGGGAGGAGGTGGGAAGGGAGGATGAAAATGTGCAACAATGGAAAAAAAAGCAACCTGCTTTGTAGAATTATATCATGGCAGTTTGGGTTTGGGACACTAACACAATGGCTGGCTCACAAAATGAAACTAATAAACTGTTGTCTACTAAAAAAAAAATTTCCTTCAGCTGGTAATAAGATTAACACATTGGTTTCAAAGGGTCTCATTTTCTTATTTCTCACATACTGCAACTTTTCCACTATTTCCTCACATACAGAAAATATGCTGAGAACATGTCCAGTTTTCAGTTGAGATTCTCATGATATGGATTCTATATTACTAGACCATTTGTCAGGCACAGGATTTAGTCCTGACACACTTTCGTGTTGCTGTATTATAAGCAGAATCTGATAAAGAATTGTAGTTTTTCTTCAATGGAATTCTCTTCCTCCGTTTGGAAATCTATTCCCTGCAGATAAGGCGTGGGCAGGCCCTTCTCTCCTTCCAGAAGGCCATATTCTATCTAAAAGTCTCCCTCTCTTTATTATAACAAATGCACCAAGAGCGTGCCCTGACCAGCTGGAGAATTCCCTGCCTTGAGTGTGTACTTTCCAGCAAGGACTGAAGATGCTGGGTAGAATGTGGCTTCTTCTGGAAGGCAGGTTAATGTTGGAAGCGGCAGAGACACAAGGGCAAGCTTGCGCTGTTCTGGTGTCTACAACTCTTAGGAACAGCTTGGCTCCAGAGTTTCCCGGCTTGAAATTTAGAGCAATTAAGACTACACAAAGGATGGGTCAGGTTCACAATCAACCCAGTGAGCCGAGCCTGTTGCTGTGGACCAGTTAGCCTTACCCTCAATAGATGCAGCTCAGCCTCACTGAGCTTGGTTCTCAGCCTCCGCTTTCTGTAAAAACTTCCCAGAACAAACTTCCAGCCTACAGCTGTCAGTCTGACTCAGAGAAATCCTAGACAGTTGTTACATACTGTCAAGTTGGAACCGACTCACAGCTGACCCTCCAGAAGTTTTCAGAGGCAGTAAAGTGCATTGGAGAGATTGCCCATCTTTCTCCCACAGAGCAGCTGAGGGATTCGAACCATGTTCTCTTGAGTTGGCAGTGCAGCTCCTTATCAGGAAGCCCACTGCACTCCCTGGAACTGCCCAATAGAGTTGCAAGGCTGTCATCTTTCCAGAAGGTGCCACTTCTCTCCCTCACAGAGGCAGCTGGGCCACCAGCCTTTTGATTCTCAAACGAGCCGTTAATCACTGCACCACCATGGCTCCTTACAACAGCCTCAGTGAGACCAGCTTCCCCAGCAGTGGAGGCTCAGTGACTTCAGAGGCTTCCGCTCTCCGCCACTGTGCCCCAAAGAGCGACCATGTCTTCAGTCCTTTCCATCGACAGAAACTAACGACCCACACGGTTCTGACCAAACTCCCCCACTTGACCCTATGAAACTGAGAAGCGAGAGATGAGTGAGCAGAGCTGGCTAGAAGAATGGACGGGAGAGGAATTGGAAGCCCAGACAGATGTTTCTGGAGGGAGATGAGATGCAATACCTGTTCCCACTCTCCCACGCTCCCGGGTCACTTGTTCTGCTGTTCTCACGTGTGCGAAGATGAAGCTGCTTCTGACGTGTGCAGCCACTCTAACAGAACCTGAGTAACCTGAAAATAATTTGATTTTTAACTAACCTACCCACATGTAGACACAATTTAGATTTGATAGTTCAGATAGGTCAGATTGAATATTAGCCCAGTACACCTTGCTAATGGGATGCATTTAAATCTGTGGATTTGGTTTGGGGTTTTGAGTCTTGATTTTAGTTTAGGATTTACTTGGGGTTTGTGTTGATGATTGGACTACGTTTCATGCTTTTCTGCAACATGAAGAATTAACAACTGGATGCAGAATTTTTTTTTTTCTGGGCAAGATACATGAACCTAACTGTTAAGTCATGTCATTTCCTGGTGCTTCGTGGTCACATGATCTGTCTGTCACCCCTGCAGATCACTAATGAGATCCTTCCTGTGTGGACTTACTCTTACCTGGCGCTGCTCTTCCCCGTGTTCGTCCTCACCGATTACGTCCGCTACAAGCCCGTCATCGTCTTACAAGGCATCAGCTTCATCGTCACCTGGCTGCTGCTGCTCTTTGGCCAAGGGGTGAGAACGATGCAGGTCGTAGAGTTCTTCTACGGGATGGTCACCGCCACCGAGGTGGCCTACTACGCCTACATCTACAGCGTGGTGAGCCCGGAGCACTATCAGAGAGTGAGCGGCTACTGCAGGAGCGTCACCCTGGTGGCCTACACAGCAGCCTCCGTGCTGGCCCAAGTCCTCGTCTCCCTGGCCGGCGTCTCCTACTTTCACCTCAACGTCATAACCATGGTGTACGTCTCCATAGCCTTCCTCCTGTCGCTGTTTCTTCCGATGCCCAAGAAGAGCATGTTCTTCCATGCCAAACCCAAAAAAGAAGCCGAGAAGGCAGCCGGCAGAAACACGATGTTAGGCACCTCTCACCAGGGTGATGCCCCGGGCTGTGAAGAGGAGAAACCCACTCCAGAAACACCCACCTTTGCCAGGAATCCGAATGATGGCCAGTTGAGTTGGTCAAAGCCAGAAAACGTGGCTTTGAGAGTCTTTGTGCAGTGGTTCCAGGACCTGAAGGAATGCTACTCCTCCAGGCGACTCTTTTACTGGTCTCTGTGGTGGGCTCTTTCCACGGCAGGTTATAACCAGGTTCTGAACTATGTTCAAATACTGTGGGATTACAAGGCTTTGTCCCCAAATTCTCCCATCTATAACGGAGCAGTAGAAGCTATTGCCACCTTTGAAGGTAAGTAAGCCTTGCTATATATTCTCTTGATCAGCGTAGGCAGTATGGACTATTGCCAGTAACTTGTCAGTGTGGTGTCTTACAACAATGCTTTAAACTTTGTCATGGTGCTAGATGGGCTGTATTCACAAAGTACATTAACTATTTTCAGAGTGGAAAACACTAGAAAAAAAAAATAAGAATATTCTCTTTAATACGTGATTGTTACAAGGAGTTACTCAAAGGTTTGGGATTAAGGACCCCGAATGGTTAGTTCTAGCCTAGCCTCCAAAATTCCATTTGCACATCACTAAAAGGTCCAACATTGTCCATGCAGCGAAAGTTGGATGGAAAGAGTCCAAATTGAGGTGACACTACTTAATAACAGCAACAAAATCATATATAAATAAGGTGTTGGGGATTCTTTTTTGTTATTATTATTTAAATACGAACTGAATGATGAAGCCTTCTTGTTTGCTAGGAAAACCTCGTTAATAAAGGATTTGATTTTGTTAGTACCTCCGCCCTGCCTTAGGTAGCCATGGTGGTAGAACCAGAAGGGAGTCACGCTGTTAACCCGAAGGCCAAGCCTCCCTGGAGGTTTGACTCCAGGGATAGCGATCTCCCAGAGGGCCAGTGCTGCATTGTTCCGGCTCTGCAGCAGTGAGTACCGAGTTTCCCTCCTTTAACAATGCAAATCTGTGTACCCAAAATTCCCCTAAAACAACAACTTTCTTAGGAGATGAATGGTGCGGGGAAGGGTTGGATGAGTTTTAAGAGTCAAGAATCTGCCATGGGGAAACCCGCCTTTGAAGTGTGTGTTCTCCATTATAAATATTTTTATCTTGGCAAACGTAAAAAGAGACTTTGAAAATATTTTCTAGGAAGTGGAAATTTTCCACACCCTCATTTATAAAACGTCTCAGAAAGCGTGTTTGGGTTTTATTACTGTCTCCTTTCCTTTCTCAGAGGCTTCAATTTAACTCCTTGGTCCAGGACCGACTGGGAATGGGCTCACTGAAACTCCCTGCATTCCAATTTTTGGTGGAAAAACTATTATTTCTTCTTATCAATGGTTCATTCCTAGTTCACATTTTTAAAAAGTTACTCATCAGATGTCATGAACTCGAGACATAAATACCCTTGTCATTTTTTGGACATGAACCATAATAATTACTGTTAGGTTGTTTGCTAGTTTGTGCCATCAAGTCAGAACCGACGCATAGCTGACCCTCTAGTGGGTTTTCAAAGGCAGTCAGTTCCATTGGAGGAGACTGCCCATCTGCCTGCCTCCTGCAGAGCAGCTGGTGGATTTGAACTGTATGCCTTTGGGTTGGCAACACACAACTCCTTAACACTAAGCCACCAGAGTGCCCTGTTGTGTATTATAATTATGTATATGCATTGAGTATGTGTAGTATATGCAAATGTGCATAATTACATAATTTTAATCTCAGAAACACTACAAATCAAACCTGGTCCTCCTTTAGCTACCATCTCATTATCTGACATTTTTCATAATGACCACAGTAAAACAGTATCCTGGTGGACTATTTTGCACAGCACCAACATATGTCTGACAGTTACAAAGTTGAGTCTGAAAGTAATGCTGATTGATGGTGAACATATGTGAACATGACCGGGCCATCTGTCTGATTCTCCATGGTTTGATAAATTAGCAATTATGTAATAATAAGTTGTTGTTGGTAGCTGTCAAATAGCAACCAACTCATAGCTGACCCTCCAGAGGGTCTCCAGAGATGGTAAATCACACGGGAGGAGATTGCCCACCTTTCTCCTGTAGCTGGCGGATTAGAACTGTGTGTCTTTGGGTTGACAATACAGCTCCCTCCCACTGAGCCACCTGGAATGAATGCTCTCTGCAACGATATAATCATCTTGTATTTTGTGATCTCTCATTTTCCCCATAACCATCTTCTATTTCAAACCTTATCATATTGAAAAGCAAGTCTGTAGATCTGTTCTTTCAAACCCAGGCCTTAACACATCCATCTGGAATTGGGAAGAAGAGTAGCATGGATAAAGAACAGTACAGTTAATACACAGTTTAACACACTGGGCGGCCCCCATTGTGGAGAACACTGCTGGTTTTAGACGTGTTGGCGTTGTCCATAGCAGTCGATGTTGTCTTTCTTCTCAGCGGCCATGGCTGCCTTTGCCGTCAGCTACGTGAAGATCAGCTGGAATCTCCTGGGAGAGCTGGTGCTGGGGGCCTTCTCCGCGGCCAACGCAGGTTCCCTGTTCCTCATGCATTACACCACCAACATCTGGGTGTGCTATGCCGGCTACTTGATATTCAAGTCATGCTATATGTTCCTCATCACCATAGCCGTGTAAGTACTGCTGTGTCCCTCCACTCCTGAAGTTAATCCAGCGCCGTGTTTTTCCCTTTGTTCTCCTCTGACGCCTCTGAGAACTGACGTCAGAGGATTAGTCCATTGCAGCATTCAGTGTGTGACTATCAGAGTAGATTAGATGCAGCAAATCTGTCTTGTTTGTTTGTTTTTATTATTATTATTAATTTTAAAGAAAGCTTAGAGACTTTGGATTTCCATTCATTCATTGTTGTACTTTTCTCCCTGCCCATGCCTCCTACCCCGCCCCCCAGTTTACTCTTCTCTTTGAAAAGTAAAAGAAAATTTTTTTTCATTGTTATACAGTCCCTCCTCCCAAGTCCACTCCACTATGCAGCCTTTGCTCTGGGTTCCTATCATGAAAATAATACCTAATCCTATATCCCTTTAAACAGTTCTCTCCCTCATCTGTTTCAATGCAGTATACATAAGTTACCCCATCTTTCTCAGTCTCTCCCCAACCCCAATGTCAGTCCTATTTTACAACAGTGGCACTTTGCAGTATTTGTCCTTTTATGACTGAGATATTTCACTCAGCATAGTGTCCTCCAGGGTCACCCATTTTGTATAATATTTCATGAGTTCCTTGTTTTTCAATGCAGCATAGTATTCCATTGTGTTACTATACCACAGCTTCTCTATCCATTCATTTGTTGATGGGCACATGGGTTGTTTCCAACTCTTGCTATTGTGAACAAAGCTGTGATAAACATGGGTGTGCAGATATCTCCTTGGGTAGCGAATATAGTTTATTTAGGGTATATCCCCAGTAGTGGAATTGCTGGGTCAAATGATATCTCTATTTGCAACTTTTTGAGAAAGTGCCATACAGCCTTCCATAGTGGTTGCACCATTTTACACTCCCACCAACAGTGAATAGCGGTTCCAGTTTCTCCACAACCTCACCAGCATTTGCTGTTTGCTGCTTTGTTGAATTTTGTTTTTCTTACTGGGGTGAGATGATATCTCATAGTTGTTTTGATTTGCATCTCTCTTAGACCTAGGGATTTTGAACATTTCTTCATGTGTTTGTTGTCCATCTGAATGTCTTCTTTGGTGAAGTGTCTGTTCATATCCTGTGCCCATTTTTTTCAACTGGATTATTTACCTTTATCTTGTTGTGGTGCAACAAATCTGTCTATAAAATGCTAAGGACCAAGAACGTCACTTTGAGGACTCCCCTTCACCTGAGCCAAGCCGTAGGATTTTCAGATGCCTCATATGAACATCAAAGTCAGACAAAGACATAGGAAGGCTTTGACTTGTGGTCTTGTTGAAGAATACTGAGTATATGCACCATGTTGTTGTTGTTGATTGCCATCGAGTTGAGTACGCCTCGTAGCGACTCTATGAACAAAAGACCTAATGCCTTTCTATCACTGTCATCATTTATCCAAGCTCATAGAGTTTCCATAGGCCTGTGGTTTAGGAAGTGGATGCCACTCCTGCTTCCAAAATTGTTTTACAGCTGGGAGCTTCACCTAACATGGTCCACATTGGGAAACCATTATGGCATTTGACACGCCAGTAGCACAAGGTTCAGCATCACAGCAAACCCAAATTACCTCAGTGCAGCAAAACTGTTGAAAAAGAACAAATGAATCTGGCTTAGAAGAAGTTCAGCCATAATGTTCCTTAGAAGGAAAAGTGAGAAGACTTCATCTCACAGAGTTTGTTATATTCACAGGGGTCAGAGAAAGAGGCCATGTTTAGTAAAGCAGTTGTGGTGTTGTGTGCTGTCCAGCTGACCCTGTGAACAAATGAAGTAGAAGACTAGTGGAAAAGAGAAAGCCTCTCAGTAAGACAGACTGGCGCAGTGGCTGTGATGACGGGTTAAGCACAGCAAAGATTGTGCATTGCCCGCAGGTTCTGGCTCTGTCATCTCTGTAGAAGCAGACAGTCACATCTGTCACCTGTGTTGTGGACTCCAACTGCAGCCTCTAACCACTGACCTTTCCAGCTAACAGTTCAGCACTTAACCCACGGCACCACCAGAGCTCCCTGCAAAGTTTTCCAAAAACCTTGAATCCCAAAGATCTTACTTTTAAAAATTTTTATTCATTGTTGCACATTTTCTTCCCTACTCCTTCCCTAGCTTCTCCCCAGTCCACTTTGCAGTGTACCTCTCATTCCAGGTTGTCACACATAGAATACCTAATCTCGTTCCAGATTATTGTCATACAATAATTGTTGTTGTTGTTATGTGCCATCGAGTCGCCAGTGACTCACAGCAACTCTGTGTACAATAGCCTTAAACCCTGCTCTATCCTTTGCCAATCTTATTGTCTCTG
>NW_006399837.1:11034585-11035895 GCF_000299155.1 Elephantulus edwardii | reverse complement strand
TCAATGAAACACAGATGGCATTCCTCTGGTATTCCCTGCTTTCAGCTAAGATCCATCTAACATTAGCTACAATATTCCTAGTACCACAATCCCTTCTAAACCCAGCCTGGACTTCTGGCAGTTCTCTGCTGATGTGCTGTTCCAGTTGTTTTTGGATAATCTTCAGGGGAAAAAAAATCTTTAAACACACACACACACATACACACACAAACTCTGCAAACTTTTTACAGGCTTTTTTTTTCAAGTGAGGCTTTTGTTCAGAATATCAGATTCCTTTTTTGCAGTGTTTAAATTATATTCCAAATCCAAGGCTTTTGCCTGCATTCCAGGGAAGAACTCTAAATAGGGCACATTTGTTAACTTCCTGAATATTTTGTCCTCAGACTTCAAAATCTACATAATTGTTTAAAAATTAAAGAGTTACTCAGTGGTGCAACTTAGGTTTCTAAAGAATAATTCAAGTTACCAAACACTGAAACTGCCAATACAGACAGAATAAACAAGAATAGTAACTGTGTAAATAATAATAATAGAATAACTTTCAGGAAATTCTTTGTTTTGGTCAGAGAAGCATTTTAGTCTGTGACATATTGGAAAAGACAGGCTCCTCCTCAAAAGGTCGACAACGTCGGAAGCCTGGTGGCAGGTCAATGTAAACCCGCTTGAGAGCAGTGGATTTTGTATTGTCGTATAAACTCACTCACTGCTGAGCCCAGCCGCTGTCAGTCCTGACCCACAGCGACCCCATAGAACAGCCTTCAGGCTTCCAAGGCTGCAATTGCTACAGAAACAGACTGTCACCTGTGGAGTGTCAGGTGGATTCAAACCATCAACCTTTTGGTTACCAAACAAATTCTGTAACCACTGTGCCACCAAGGTTCCTCACTGCTAAGCAGTATATAAGAATGAAGCAGCATTCATTTGTTGTTTGGTGCCATCCACGCAGCTCTGACTCACAGCAACCCTTTGTCCAACAGACTGAAACCTGGGTGGTTCCTAAGGCAACTTCACAACTGGCGTTGTGCTTAAGCCTGTTCTCACAGGCTCTGTGTCTGTCCTTCTAGTTCTGTAAGTCCTTCTCATTGAGGATTTTCCTCTCCTCTGACTCTCCACCTTCCTAAGCATGGTGACGCCTTCCAAGGGCTGGTCCCTCCTGACAACATGCCCAAAGTGAGACAAAGTCTCACCATCCTTGCCTCTAAGGAGCACCCTTGCTGGACTTCTGAGATAAATTTCTTTTTTCTATGTGCAACGAAAGCGCCTTTCTCCAGGCTCGAAAGAGTATCAGAATGTTCATGAAGAAGTCTTAC
>NW_006399837.1:11024907-11033597 GCF_000299155.1 Elephantulus edwardii | reverse complement strand
GACTTGGGCTGAGTGCACCTTAGTCTTTAAACTGACATCCCTGCTCTTCATAATGTTAGAGAGGTCCTTGATAGCAGATTTGTTCAATGCAATATGGCTCCTGAGTTCTGAGCTATTTCTTCTATGCATATTGATTGTGTATCCAGATAATTTCAAATCTTGGGCAACCACAATCTTCTCTCCACTTAGCATGATGTATATATGATCCAGTTCACTGCCAACCCAAAGCCTAATAGTTCTAATCCACCAGCTTCTCTGCAGGGAGAAGGATGGGCTATCTCCTCCCATGAAATTTACAGCTCTGAAAACTCTCTGGAGGGTCAGCTATGAGTTGGTTCCGACTCACCAGTACACAACAACAGCTACACCACTTTTGTTTTTGTTATTGTTGTTGTTGTTGTTGTTGTTGTTGTTATGTGCCATCAAGTCACCTGTGACTCGTGGTGACCCTATGTACAATAGTTCTGAATCCTACCCTATCCTGAGCTAATCTCATCGTCTCTGACAGACCTACTCCCATTTCTGCAGTCCCTGAGTCAGTCTGTCTCCTCCTGGGTCTTCCTCTTCTGCACTGTCCCTCCAGACTTGATGTCCTTTACCAAGGACTGGTCCCTCCTGGCCACGTGCACAAGGTATGTGAGACAGAACTTCAAAATCCTTGTCTCCAGGGAGCCTCTTGTTTTCACCCTTTCCAGGACAGACCTATTTATTCTCCTGGTGGTCACGGTATGTTCCACCCTCTTCTCCAGCACCACAATTCAAAGGCATCGATTCTTCTGTCATCTGTAGTCATTGTCCAGTTCTCTGATGCATAGTAAGTAAATGCAAAGACCATAGCGTTTATCAGGCACACTTTAATCTCTAGACTGACATCGTTGCTCTTCAGTACTCTAGAGAGGTTCCTGACAGCCAGCTTTCCCAGTGGAATTTGTCTTTTCAGTTCCTAACTGCTGGTGCCAATAGTGTTAATTATCAAATGAAGCAGGCTGAAATCTAAATCTAAATCTCAGTCTAAATCTCTTCTTCCTCTATCCTGGAGCTGCCGATTGGCCCAGTGGTAAGAATCTTTTGTTTTTTCTCTTGATGTTGATCTTCAATCCATATCCATATTGAAGACTACAGTCCTTGAACTTCTGCAGCAAATGCCTCATGCCTCCTCAGTTTTGGCAAGTAAGCTTGTGTCATCTACATAATGCAGGTTCCTCCAACCCTGATGCCACATTCCTCTTCATAAAGTCCAGCCTCCCGAATTATCTGTTCCACATATAGATTGAAAAGGTATGAGGATAGGATGTATTCCTGACACACACCTTTCCTGGTTTTGAGCCATGCACTGCTTCCTTGCTCTGTTCTGACTACTGCTTCCTGGTCCAAGTATGGGTTTCACATGAGCACAATTAAGTGTTCTGAGATTCCTATTCTCCTCAAAGTCAGACACAATTTGTTGTGAGCCACAAAGTCGGATGCCTTTGCACAGTCAATTAAACACAGATCGACATTCCTCTGGTACTCTCTGCTTTTTGGCCAAGATCCAAGTAACGTTGGCTATGATGTGCCTAGTACCACAGCCTCTTCTAAATTAGCCTGCACATCTGGCGGTTGCAGTATAAATCCATACTCAGAGCTGTGACATTCAGTTTTCCCAGGTTAGAACAAATTAGAGCAGATCGGCTTCATTTCTGGAGGCATTAAACTGTTACATCTGGAGTTTTTCTGTCTTGTTCCAACCCAGTCCTTTGTTGTACTTTCTAGAGTTGTTTCTTCGCTCCGCCTCTCTGATCTGTCTAGAGGAGGTGAGACAAGAAGAGCTATTGAAACACTGCTCTCTCTTCAGCTTCTGACTTGGGGGCGGGGGGGGGGGGGGGCGGATAACTTGTTTTCTTGTTAAAATGTGATTAACGATGACTTCATGTTTAATGATAGATTTCAGATCGCAGTTAATCTGAGTGTAGAACGCTATGCCCTGGTGTTTGGGGTCAACACGTTCATTGCCTTGGTGATCCAGACCATAATAACTCTGGTCGTAGTTGATACAAGAGGACTGAAACTGCCAATTAGCATTCAGGTAAGTTGGGTTACTTCTGTTTTCCTACTGTACTGTTAATGGGAGGGGAGCGAAACTAGGTTACTACTCCAGAGATTTTTTTTTCCTCAGCCTTATAACTGCCAACATGTAAACTTCTGGAAGAAGTTCTTTGGCACATTTAAAAGAAACAATCCCCTAATTATAGTAGTGTAAAGTCTTTGAGTCTCAGCTACTCCATAATCTAAGCAAGAGGCCTCAGTAGGTATTAGCAACAGTGTAGCTCATCAGATTTTGCAGAACATTGTCTTTTTATTGGTAGCATACCCAACCAAACCTATCCATTTGCAATTTCTATTCACAAGTTCAATGGCATTGTGTATGTACTTCACATTGTGTGGCCTTTCCCTCTATCTCTATTTCGTTCCTTCACCGTTGACATACACTGCCTGCCCATTCAAGCTCTTTTGATGGGCTGTTGGCAGTTGACCCTTGTAGATGGTTCTTTGTAGAAGTACAGTGTTCAAGGCAATTGGACTTAACTGTAGTGCAGTGTGAGGGGCTTCAGTATCACAGTGGTCAAAGCATTTGGCTGCTAACCAAAAGGTCAGCTGTTCAAACCTACCAGCCATGCTGACGAACGAAGATGAGGCCCTCTGCTTATTTGGCATCAGTGGTGGTAGGTCTAGGTGGTTCAACAGTGGCATGAGGGGATGGGTATAAAGATGCAGACGGTCGGGTTTTATGTGTAACTGTTTTCCCCCCAGTTTTTCGTTTATGGGAGCTACTTTGCAGCAGTTGCTGTGATTTTTCTGTTGAGAAGCATGTATGTTATATACTCGGCCAGAAGCACCAAGCGGATGCTGCAGAGTTCAGCCGGTCAGCGGAAACCAAGGAGCCCACACCCGGAGGAGCCAAGTCCTGTGACCACAGAAATAAAGCTCTAGCCTCTCACGCTGACCTCTGATCGGGGACTCTGCAGGCCCCAAAGTCCACAACAGATAGGGTGAGCTGTTCTGTCAACTTGACGTACTTTGCAGGTCTGGACTCTAGTGACACTTTCCAGAACCTCAGCTTTAAACCAGACAACTTTGTGCCTCTCATTTCCATTCACACAACCCAAGGGGTGGTGCCCCATGAACAGGAGTGACTGAGAAGTCCTGCCTTGGAGATGCAGATAGCCTGACAGCCATGGAAAACTCCAGCAGCTGAGGACTGAATGGTCCCCATTTGTGAGAAGACATTTTCTTCAGACTGGTCTGTGGTTTGCTCTAGATACTTGTATGATCTGACAGAAATACACAGAGGGCAGCTTTTATATCACATAAGTCATTTTCCTTTCTCTCCCATTAAGTGTATTTATCATTTACAGTTCTCAGAGAGAATCACCAGGTTCAATGCCATTTCTACAGACTCGTCAACTTTGATAACTCAGCATTACTCACATGCTGGTATCGGACTCTTCATCATGTGCTCTGCTGACGCTGTTGTTCAGAAACTACCTCAGGAATAACTCCAGAAATGCTTATTAGTCAAGAATGACGTTCGCTTTTCACTGGCCCCTGGCAGACGCAGATGCCTTAAGCACAGAGAGATGTGAAGCTATGTCAATGCTGTGTCAAGCTAAAAGCAAAACCTTGGACAAGGACTTCCTGTGTATTTTTCTATAAATAATAAAACATGAGTGGGAAATATATTTTTTTTAAGTGTGCTAACATAGAAGCAAGCCTTCTTAATTTTGGGGATCGTGCTGGAAGTGTTCTGAGTATGTGTTTCCTCATTCAAGTCATGACACAATCTGACACTAGAATACTGGATGCTGATTCTGAACATTTGTCATTCAGATATGCTTTTCTCCAGATCCTAAACCTCGGTCGCTAAAGATGAAATAAATGTACTGCCTTCCGCTGTGCATAGTGGAGGGGTGAAGAGCCCAGACTTGGGACTGGAGTTCGGGAAGGTCAGGCCTCCATCCTGGCTGAATAGTTTGAAATCCAGGCAGGTTGCCACAAGAAGCCTTCGTTCCTCACTTTGGAAATGGAAGCATAACCCACTAACTAGAGCTGTTTCATTTCTAGTAAGGATTAAATTAGATAAATACACACATTCCTTGAAATGAAGGTCTAGAATGTCCCACGAATGATAGTTAATAGTTGTGATCTACCCCACAAGCAATGTTATTCCCTAAAAAAGGACAGTGAGCGTGGAAAGCATTGACTCGGCTGGCACAAGGACTTAAAACACATCCTGCTTGTCAAGGTGCTCCGTCTTTACAGAAGCAATCTGTCCCTCTTCCTCACACGGAACAGTTGGTGGCTTGAAATCCCCGAGTCCTCGTCGACTCGACAGCACATAGCATCAGCAGACTTTCCGCTGCATCCAGTACACCAGCAGGTCACTGCTGAGTTCCACTGAGACACTCCAACTCACAGTGACCGTGTGTGCAGTGGGAGGGAACTGCCTAGTCCTGCCCCATGCTCTAATCCCTGCTTTGTTTGAGCCCTTGGCTGCCGTCACTGTCAGTCCAGCTCATTCACGGTCTTCCTCTCTTCTGCTTTTCCAAGCATGATGTTCTTCTCCAGAGACGGCCACCTCCTAATAAAACGCCCAAGTGTGTGAGACGAGGTATCATCATCTGTGCTTCTGAAGAGCATCCTGGGTGCCCATGTCCTAAGACTTCATTCTTTTGGCAGCTCATGGTATATCCAATATTCTTTCCCAGCACCACAATCCTAAGGCTTCAGTTCTCCTTCAGTCTTTTTATTCAGTGTCCAACTTTCACATGCATATGGAGCAATTGAAAAGACCATGGCTTGGGTCAGGTACACCTTAATGTTTAAACTGACGTCCTTGCTCGTTAGCATTTCAAAGAGGTCTTTGACAGCAGGTTTCCCCAATGAAACATGGCTTTTGGGTTTTTGAGTGTTAACTGCCATGGGTGTTGACAGTGGATCCACTTCAGTCTTCTCTGCGTCTTCATAATGTTGCTATTGTCCTAGTTGCAAGGACTTTTGTTTTCCTGCTATTATGATGTAAGTAATCCATACTAAAGACTGAGGCGCTTTGATCTTCAGTCAATGCTTCAAGTCCTCTCCACTTTCTGCGAGTAAAGTGGTGTCATCTGCATAATGCAGGTTGTTGGTGAGTCTTCCTCCAGTCTTGGTGCCACATTTTTCTTCACATGGCCTATGTTCTCAGATTACTTATTCAGCATAGTGATTGAATGGGTGTGATGAAAAGAGGCCAGCCTGCCACACACGTCCTGATTTTAAGTCATGGAATATCCCCTTGTTCTGTTTGAATAACTGCTCTTTGGCCCATGAACAGGTTCTGCTTGATCACACTTAAGTGTTTTAAGATTCTTAGTGTTATCCATGTTTTACCATGAGTCACAGCTGACTTTCAGATGCACAGGAAGAAATGGACAATACCGTGACTTGCATTAGGTGCATCTTAGTCTTTAAATTGACATCCTTAATCTTTAGGACTTTAACAGGCCGTTAAGAGCTGCTTTTCCCAATGCAGCCTGTCTTTTCACCTCTGACTGCTGCTACCATAGATATTCATTGTGGATTCAAGTAATAAGAAGTCATTCATAACCTCATTCTCTTTTCCACCTATTGCCCATCAGTCCAGTGGTGAAAATTTTTATTTTCTTGATGTTGAGATGTAACTCATATTGAAGGCTATAGTTGTTGATTTTCCATGGTGTTTCAAAATCTACTCACTTGCAGAAAACAAAATTGTGTCATCTTCATGATGCAGGTTGTTGATGAGTTCCTCCAATCCTGATAGCACAGTCTTCTTCATATAGTCCATCTTCTTAAATGATTTCCTCAGTAAACAGACTGACTAGGTATAGAGAAAGGATACAACCCCAACACATAACTTTCTTGATTTTAAATCATGCCGTGTTCCCTTCATCTGTTTGGACTTCATCTGCTTCTTGGTCTGTGTATAAGTTTTGCATAAGCGTAATGAAGTGTTCTAGGATTCTAATTCTTCTCAGCGCTAGATATAATTTATTATAATCCACACAGTCAAATGCATTTGCATAATAAATAAAACCCATGTAAACTTTTTTCTGGTATTCTTTGCTTTACCCAAGATTTTTTGACGTATTCCTCATATTCCTCCTCCTCCTCATCTATTTGATGATATTCCTCATACCATCGCCTCCTCTGAATCCAGCTTAAATTTCTGACTAGTGCCAGCTGGGTTTTTTTTTTTTTTTTTAAATTTTTTTTTTGCCAGCTGTTTTTTAAAAATAAGGTTCATCAGTAATAATACTGTTTGATAGTTTCTGCTCTCTGGTGGAGCGCCTATTTTAATAGGAAGAATTACAAATATAGTTGTTCTTGTTATGTGTCATTGAGTCCCCTGTGACTTATAGCAGCCCTATGACAATGGCCCTAAATCCTGCTCTATCTGGTGCCAATCTCACTGTCTCCGACCCCATTATCTCAGTCACTGAAGCAGTCCACCTCATCAAGGGTCTTCCTCTTTTGTGCTGTCCCTCCACCCTCCCAAGCATGATGTCCCTCTCCAAGGACTGGTCCCTCATTACAACATGTCCAAAGCATGTCAGATGAAGCTTCAGAATCCTTGCCTCCAAGAATCAGCCTGGTCTCACCCTCTCTAGGATGAACATCTTTATGTTCTCCTAGCAGTCCATGGTATATTCAAATTCTTCTCTAGCACCACAACTCAAAAGCATCAATTCTTCTATCATCCCTAGTCATTGTCAAGCTCTCTCAAGCATAGCAGGTAATGGCAAAGACCATGGCCCGAATCAGGCACACCTTAGTCTCCAGACTGACATCATTGCTCTTCAGTACTTTGGCGAGGTGTCCGACAGCAGACTTTCCCAATGCAATTTGTCTTTTAATTTCCTGGCTTGATGGTACCAAGAGTGTTGATTTTGGAGCCGAGCAAACTAAAGCTGTTAACTATCTCAGTCTCTTCACCATCTATCATGATGCTACCGATTGGCCCAGTGGTGAGAATCTTTGTTTTCTTAATGTTGATCTTCAGTACATATTGAAGGCTACATGTAGACAGTTTTAAAATGGGGAAGAACATGACAACACTTTGTTCTATTGTGTATAGAGTCATAATTTGGAACTAACTCAATGACATCTAACATCATACACCCAGGAAACCCGATGGTGAAATGTTTAAGTGTTCAGCTGGTAACTAAAAGTTTGATGGTTCAAACCTACCCACAACTCGGACAGATTTGAGGAGGAGGGGCTCCCGTGAAGAATTTGGCTTGGTCTCCACTTGGCTGTGTTTCTTCAGCACCTGTCCACCTAGCATGCACAGATGTATGGATAAGTGAAAAAGCGTTACTGGCTTGAGGAGCAGGGAGTGATGGGGACCCCTAGCTTATCGACTTGGCCGCACATGAGGGCTAAGGCTGAATCAAGGGACTAGCCATCCTGGAACACAGGACGAAGTGTGGGGCCCTGAGTGTGCAGCTGATGCCCATTTGAATCTAGCCACAGATGGCTGGTGACGAATTGACCAGAACCCAACCAGATGAAGAGAATACGATCCATGCTATGAGCCAGGGTTGACTGCTGCGCCCTGCTGGCTTGCTCTGGATTGGGCTGGCTTTTGCTTGTGGATGCAGGTGCTCAAAGTTTCCAAACTGAACAGAAGATTATTCAGAAAAAGGGATATTCTTGTTCCCTCAGTACTGTTTTGATGAGGTTGGACAAATCAGCAGTTGGCTATATAAACTGGGGATATTAAGGCATGAAGTCGCCAGCTAATACACTTTAACGAATGTAGTTACATGTAAGATGATTGTAAGGGGAGAACACTCATTTGGCCCTGAAACCTGTGTGAGGCATCACTACTCTGTGGGATAGAGTTGTTACAAGTCGGAGTGTTTGGATGTGCAAGATCTGGAAGTCGTTTGATCTGTGGTGCATAAGGAAATTATCATTTGGAACCAACTGCATATAATAACAGCAGTGTAGATTGAAATTGCCTCAGTTACACACAACAATCTTAAATCTCAATAATGTTGTTGTTGTTGTTGTTGTTGTTGTTGTTGTTGTGTGCCATCAAGTCAGCTGCAACTCATATCGACCCTCTGAACAACAGATCTGAACCTGGCCCTACCCTGTGCCAACCCCCCCATCTCTGATACACTCACGGCCATTCTGACAGTATTAGTCGAATGCACGGTGCCCTTGTATCTATGGCATTTTCTTAGTTGCCAATGTTCTTCTTCATCTACTGCTTCAATTTATAGAATCTAACAACTTGCTTTGTGGTGTTCTACATTCAAGTGTTAAATACAGAGATTCATCTCCAGATGCTGCATTGTAAGGACATCTTACCTATTATAAATGTATCTCCTGTTTGAAATACATCACAGATTCCACCTGGCAGACAGTCAGTACCATGCTGTGAGCTATATTAAAAAGCATTTCTGAAGCTGACACGACTCCAGGTGATTTCTATGTAAAATTAGAGGTTTCCTGTGTTGTTTTTCTTTAATCAAAACAATTTTTTTAAAGAACTGGCAATCTAAGTATAACAGTCTGCCACAACTTCTTTCTCATTTCCAAATATTTTATATGTTGTTGATTGCCTTCGAGTCAAGCACGACTCATAGCGACCCTATGAACAAAAGGCCTGAAGCACCTCTGCA
>NW_006399837.1:11014686-11024212 GCF_000299155.1 Elephantulus edwardii | reverse complement strand
CGCTATGAGTTTTGCCGGTTATTCAAATGGTGCATAACAACAACAAGACACACACATGTGTTTATTTTTACCATTTCTTGTTTATAATCTTGCTTACTCATGGTAACTTTAGTAGAGATTAAGAAAAAGAAAAGACAGCGAAAATCATGCCAGTGTGAGTTTATATTAAAAGGGAACACTAGGGCAGAAGGCAGCCTCCCTCCGAGAGTTGAAGTAGGATAGGAGTCTCACTTCCACGTGAGCAGCTCTTGACCACAGTTCCCATTTTCCTATTGCAAGGAGTCGATCCAGCCCCTGGTCACCTACATGTGTGTCAAAGCAGAGCTGCACTCCTCGGGGTTTTCCTATGGCTGGTTTTTACATCTCTGATTCTTACATCTAGACCCCAGTACTCTATAGAGCTCTAGTGACTTAGTGGTAATTTGCTGCACGGCCAGCCCAAAGGCACACAGTTCAAATCCACCGGCTCCACAGGAGAAGGGTGGACAGTCTCCTCTCATGCACTTTATAGCCTCTGAAAAGCTGCTAGGGGGTCAGCTACGAGTTCTGACTTGGTCCACAACGGTCCCTTCTTCCCAGAATCCTCCAGGTAGATTCAAACCATCAAACTCTCAGTTAACAGCCAAGAACATTCAGTAACAAGAGAGAGTCACAGAGACCTTTTTGATTCCTATAAATTTGCACTCAATTTAAAGATTAATGTGCACCAGACCCAAGCTATGTATGGTCTTTTCAGTGCTGCTTATTCATGTGAAAGTTGGATAATGAATAAGGAAGACCATAAAAGCACTGGCACTATGCACACCCATGTTTATTGCAGCTTTGTTCACAATAGCAAGGAGTTGGAAACAACCTAAGTGCCCATCAACAAGCGAATGGATAGAGAAGCTATGGTATATTCACACAACGGAATACTGCGCTGCACTGAAAAACAAGGAACTCATGCAGTATTATTCAACATGGGTGACCCTGGAGGACATTATGCTGAGTGAAGTATCTCAGTCACAAAAGGACAAATACTGCATAGTGCCACTGTTGTAAAAGAGGACTGACCTTGGGGTTGGGGGGGAGAGACTGAGAAATAGTTCAATAATGTATACTGCATTGAAACGGATGAGGGAGAAAACTGTTTGAAAGGGATATGTGATTAAGTATTTCTGTCATGACGGGAGTCTAGAGTGAAGGCTATATGGTGGAGTGGACTTGGGGGCAGGAATTATAAAAGAATGAAAGAATTTTTCTTTTACTTTTCCAAGAGGGGAGTGTACTGGGGGGGGAAGGTTGGGAGGGGAGAAAAGTGCAACAATGAATGAATGGAAATTTTAATAAAAGATAAAAAGAAAAAGCACTGGTGCTTTGAATTGTGGTGTTGGTGAGGAACATCCCAAGGATTGCCAGAAGAACAAGGAAATGTGTCCTGGAGGAAGTGCAACCCGGGTGTGCCTTGGAGAGAAGGATGGTGAAACGTCCTCTCATATACCCAAGGTATGTTAGGAGGTCTCAGTCCTTGGAAGAAGGCATCATCCTGGGAAATGTGGGGGGTGAGGGGAAGAAGGAGACTCAATGAGAAAGACTGACATAGTACTTGCAGCAGTGGGCTTGCGCGTGGCGGAGGTTGTGAGTATGACGTAAGATAGAGCAATCCACAATTTACACTCAGGGTCTTTTTGCAGTCAGCTCTCCTTTCTATATTCTTGGCCTGAAGCAAGTCAGTGTCTTTGTGATGAATAGACAAGGACCCAAATAGAAAAAAAAAAATCATGTACAATATCTAGTTAGTTTCTGATACTGAAAAATAATCAAGCTCGGAATATATGTGTAAATATGCTATCAATGCTAACCCACAATTTGTAGTCACATGTAATCATTTTACA
Source organism: Elephantulus edwardii (assembly GCF_000299155.1). Taxonomy (NCBI): domain Eukaryota; kingdom Metazoa; phylum Chordata; class Mammalia; order Macroscelidea; family Macroscelididae; genus Elephantulus; species Elephantulus edwardii. Next base: position 11,022,338 of record NW_006399837.1, on the reverse strand, counting down.
TCAGTCAGATTTCACTAAGAGCCCCGCTGCTCATTTCCATCAGGAGATGAGGGGGAAATGCTATTATCTTTTTAAAAGCATCATCAAAATGGAATTGAGCATTAATGCCTTATCCAAATGTTTCATTCTACATCCGGCTAAATGCATCATGCAAAGAAGACAAATCCAGGTCTCGTAGCCTGGCACCAGTTTACATCAGACTCAGCTTCCTCTGGTACCACACAGGACAGCGTTTATGTAAATGTTTTACAGCTTCCTGTAACATGAGCACAGGTGATTTTAAAACCTAGGGAAGCAATTTTTATAACTGGACTGTAAAGACCGGCTTCAATGCAACTATTATTGTTCCTTCCTGAATGCTGGGTTCTCTTCACATTCACATAGATCTTAACAAGTAATCACTGATAGGTAATAAAGACACAAGAAGTAAGGGTCTGGTGGCCTAGGGGTAAGAAGCTGCATTGCAGTCCTAAAGGCAAGAGGTTCAAATCTACCAGCTCTGCGGAAGAAGGTTGCAGTCTCCTCTTGCGTGAATTACGGCCTCTGAAACCACACTGAAGGATCAGGTATGGGTCCGTTCCAACTCAATGGCCAACAACAGCAACTGTCTACAGGGAGATGTAGATCCCTTGCCATGAAGTTGACTCCAGCTCATGTAAAATTCATGGTAAATTTGCACACGTACAGAGCTTTCTTGAGTGTAATCTTAGGAAAGCAGATTGCCAGCCCCTTTGCTAACGAGTAAGTGCAAGCCACCAGCCGTTGAGTTACCAGTCAGACATAACTTGAACCATCCAGAGAACTAGCCTAGGAGAATTACAGATTCAAACAGCTAGCTTGCCCAAGAACAAACCATTTGCATCCTCACGTCTGAGAAGCACTCTGAACAACTTCAAAGACAAAAACAAGATTCATGTGTTCCTCTGGAAGGCCATGGTATTTTCAAACTAAAAAAGTGTCAGTTCTTTGATTTACCTTTTTCATTGTCCAACTTCCACCTATATATGAAACAGTTGCTAATACTATAGCTTAGCTTAGGAACACCTTAGTCCTCCAAGTAGCAGCCTTACTCTAGCACCAAATACTAATACTTGGTAAGCTTATTAAATGAGGAAGTTTCTTTGCTGTGGGCTTAAGCACAGCAGCGATTGTACTGATGGCACAGGCTCAGGCAGATTTCTGTTCTGTTTTGTTGATATGACTCAGAACCAACTCAATGCCCCTAGCTACACTAGAATGAAAATTGTGTGCCATCGAGTCAGAACTGGCTCATAGCTGATGCTTCAGTGGGGTTTCAAGGCAGTAAATAGCACAGAAGTAGAATTTGAAAATATGATACAATTACTTTCAGTAAGTTAAAACTAAGAATGGAAACTTTGACAGAAATAATATTCAGGTTATTCTAAACATAAATTTACCTACCAAGTTTTGAAAGAAACTAATTTACAAGTGAATGATAAAGTGAATAACAAAACCAAGATGGTCAAGACTTTCATTTGCTGGTTTTTAAATGACCAAGCAGCATCTGAAATCAGATGATAGAAAACACATTTTTACATGCTGCATTGAGTGTGTGGAATATTGGTGACTTGTTGAAGTAACCATTGGAATGTTTTTCCGGGAGATATTATAAAAGTTATTATGTTACTGTCCTCCTCCTTTGTAACTAATTGTGTCTACGAAGAAGAACAACAACAACAGAATCAAACTAAACTGCCAATGAGTTTTGATTCTGACTTGGGACTGCCCTGTCAGGTCTTAGGGACTGTATGTCTTTACAGGAAGAGATTGCCTGGTTTTTCCCCTATGGAGGGGCTGGTAAATTCGAACCAATAACTCTTCAGTTAGCACCATATAATTTCAATTCCAAGAGATTTCATAGAGAAGACATACTATCAAAAATGACCTTACTCTTATCTGTCCTTAGTTCTTTTAAAAGAGTCTTATAAATGCTCTTTTAGAATGCTTAAACTTTTATCCAATGTCAGTGTGTAGACTGCAGAGAACTGCATGGAAGAAAGCTATGTAATGAATCTGGGCTTAAGATGATCTCATTACCTCTAGTCTCCTGCTGATACTGCTGTGTCTCTTCAAAGATTTTTTTCTAAAAAATCTAGAAATAGAAAGCTAATGCCAAGATACAGTTAAGGGTGTGTGTGTATATATATAGAAATCAGAGTTTGATTACCTACAAAAAGGAAAAGGAAACTTTTAAGTAAGCACCTGAATTAACAGTTCAAGTATAGGGATTCTACATAGTTCTCATAAGCTACTGCAGGAGAAGATATTTTTATAAATGCTGGTTTTCAAATCTGTAAAAACTGCAAAATGTGTCACAAAAGCAATGGCACTTGTGATAGTATCCAGGTTTAAAGTACTCAGGAATAAACCAAACAAAAGCCTCACAAGACTTGTATACTACAAACTTCAAAACATTGCTGGGAAAGAGAAAGATGTACATAAATGGAAAAGCATCCCATGTACAGGATTTGAAGACAACATAGCTAAGATGTCAGTAGTTGAAAATTGGTCTCTAGATGCAACTACTGACATCCCAACTGCCTCTTGCTGAAACTGAGCATCTCCAAATTCATATAAAAAGATGAGGAAGCATGCACACCTCATATTTATCATGGCTTTGGTCACAATAGCAAGGAGCTGGAAACAACCTAAGTGCCCATCAACAAATGAATGGATAGAGAAGCTGTGGTATATTCACACAATGGAATACCACGCTGCATTGAAAAACAAGGAACTCATGCAGTATTATTCAAAATGGGTGACCTTGTAGGACATTATGCTGAGTGAAATATATCAGTCACAAAAGAATAAATACTGCATAGTGTCACTGTTGTAAAATGGGACTGACATGAGGGTTGCGGGGTGGGGGGGGAGACTGAGAAACAGATACACTGCATTGAAACAGATGAGAGAACTGTTTAAAAGGGATATATGATTAGGTATTGTTGTCATGACAGGAGTCCAGAACCATGGCTGAACAGTGGAGTGGACTTGGGGGGAGGGATTATATAACAATGAAAGAATTTTTCTTTTACTTTTCAAAACAAAGGCTGCATGTTTAGAGTGGACTTGGGGGTAGCGATTGCATAACAATGAGAGAATTTTTTACTTTTCAAAGAGCAAATGGAAGGGGAGCTCTGGTGGCCTAGTGGCAAGAAGCTGCAACTACAATCCCAGAGGTGCACGGTTCGAATCCACCAGATGCTCTGCCGGGGAAGGAGGGGCAATCTCCTCCTGTACCAGTCAGATCTGATTTGACGGTACACGCACACAAAACTTAATAAAAAAAAAATAAAAAAAAACAAAGAGCAAATGGAGGGTGGAGGTTGGGTAGGGAGAAAAGTGCAACAATGAATGAATGGAAATCCAAAGTCTCTGTAAACTTTCATTAAAATGATTTTTTTAAAACCCACAAAAAAAAAACAAACCTAAACAAAACAAAAGGGAAAAAAAAGTAAGGAAGGCAGAATAGACAAAACACCATTGAAAAAATATTGGAATGCAAGAAAGGAAAATCCCTTGCTGTAAAAATGTCATGGTGGAGGCAACCAGCCTCCTCTAACTTCATACAGGTGAGAATCACTGCCCACATCAGTTCATGGTTGATTCCTAGAAGGTGGAGGTCAGACATACTTACACTGTCCGACATTGTACCAATTCTGGCAGCACCCATACCTCTCACAACGTTCTCTATTTTTCTGCTAAGCTCAAGAATCCATTGCAATGGTCATAGACCATATTCACTGTTGCAGTACTTTTTAGGGAAGTAAAAGGTTACAGTTCAGATTCAGGGACTCTTGAACACAGTTATTCAATCAAGACATCCTCTTCTCAGCTGTGCCCTCAGACAGGTATCCCTTTGACCCTTGGCTTTGATCTGGCCTCTGCTGTGCTTAGACAAGTGTTACAGAGTACTTTTAGCTCTGCCAAATACGTGCCCAGAGGTACACCACTCAACCAGTAAGCTTCGTGCTCCAAGGTGCTCAATTGTCTCCATCTGTGGATTGACATATTTGCTAAACCTTCTCCTGCTGGTGTCCTGGTTCTACTGACACCATTTCTCTGCCATTGCTTCTTGGTTTCTTGTGCCATCTTTATTGTAACAGATCTTTTTCTCCTCTCTGTCTCTGGAGTCTAGGATGTTCTTAACACAGGGACCCTGGATCTAAAGGACCAACTCCATTCCTAACTTTTCTTTCTACCTCTGAGGCAGCACATTGCATGTCTATTCAATCCCCTCACTAAGATTCCATGTGTACCTATTTACATAGTCTCGCTCCCACAGACAGGGAGCTCTGATGGTCTAGGGATAAGGAGTTGTGCTGCCAACCCTAAGGCAGATGGTTTAAATCCACCAGCTGCTCCATGAGAGAAAGATGGGAAGTCTCCTCCTGTGGAATTTTCTGCCTCTGAAAAGCTACTGCAGGATCATATATGGGTCAGTTCTGACTCAATGGTACACAACAACAACTCCCACAAATATGTCACACACCTTATTTATATGATTGCCAAATCTGCCTTTCCCTTGCTGGGTCACAGTGCTCATGTACATATTTCCACCCAGTTATTTGGTGGGAGTTACAAAGACCATGACTACAGGGTTGTATTAAATAAGTTACTACATCTCAGTTGTTGGTGAATATGGAGTTTCTTTTACTGAGGACAAAAATGTTCTAAAATTAGGTTGCATTGGTGATTAGAAAACATTTAAAATATACTGAAAAATTGATATTTTTAAATCATTGAATTGTGTGATATGTGAATTGTTTCTTAACAAAACAACTTTTTTGGTTTATTTTTTTTTTCCCCTCAGGTATATCAGTCACCACAGTGGGTGATTAGTATTGTGGGGAGAGGGTTGAAAAAGTGCTTGTCCGTTGAATTCCATAGGAAAAAAGCAACAACATTAAGCCCCAGGCTGCAGGAAGGAAGGAATTCTTTTCATTTAAAAAAAAATCCTTCTCCCGGATACTAAGTGTGTGTATTGGATGGTAGGTTTGGAGAAAAACAAACATTTGCATAACTTCAACTGTTGAAGAGCAAGCAAGCAGTTAGCTGTCATGACTCCCCAACTGGTGTCAACAAAATATGTTTACAGAGTAGAACTGCTGCAAAGCATTCTCTTGCCTGTAATCTTTACCCAAGCAGCTCATTAGATTCTTTTCCCTTTTGTCTTAAAAGCTGCTGGATGGTTTTGAAGTACCAACCTTTGAATTCATTAATACTACTCACTGTCATAGAGCTATAACTCCTAACTATCCTTCCATTGAGTTTCTTTTTTTTTTTTTTTCCATTGAGTTTCTAAGCCTATAACTTGAGTGGGAGGAGATTTCTCCATCTTTCCTCCTCAGAGCTGCTGGTGGGTTTGAACTGCCGGAGAAGCACAGGGCTTTGGGTTAGCAGCCCAGCTGGCTCACCACCTGACCAGAGCTCCCTTTAGGGTTAAACACGGTGACAAATCACTGTACCATGTAGACCCCTGAAGAAACTGACTTGAAAGTTTAAAATTGTCTCAAGGGAGATAGAGAGCACGAGCGGCTCTAAACAGTTTGAGAGGAAATTTTACCAAACATTCAAAGAGGCAAGGATTTTGAAGTTCAATCTCACATACTTTGTGCATGTGTCCAGGAGGGACTGGTCCTTGGAGAGGGACATCATGCTTGGAAGGATAGAGGGACAGTGCAGGAGAGAAAGACCTCAGGAGAGATGGATTGGTTCAGTGACTGCGGACATGGGATTAGGTATGTCGGAGATGGTGAGATGGGTTTGGAATAGGGTAGGGTTCAGAGCTAGTAGAGCTAATAGAGTTGCTATGAGTCGCAGGTGACTCGATGGCACATAACAACAGGATGGTATGTTGGGTGGTCAATAGGATGGTGTGGGCAGTTCCAGTCCATTGTTCTTGATGTCACTTTTAGGAACAGCCAGGGCCCAATGTCCCTGGTTCTGATTGGATAGAGCCCATTCCTAGCCACTTGACCCTTTTTCTCTCCCCAGTAGCTTCCAGCATGAACTTTATCTGGTTCTATCCTGCTAATATCCACCCTAACACTCCTTCCACCCAGCCTCTCCTTATATCTTCCCAACTTAGGCTGATTTCTATCCTAACAAAGTGCATAGGGGTTTTTTTTCTTCTTTTTAAATTTTTTATTATTATTATTAATTTCAATGAACATCTACAGAGATTTTGGAATTCCGTTAAAGTGCATAGGTTTTAAAAGCAATAGTCTCTGGGCTAATAGGAAAAGTACAGGACATGAGAGGTGGAAACACTACACTCCCGCGGAGAAGCCTGGAAACATGATCTCTTTCACCAGTAATTAAATGCTTGACCTGAACCACAGTTGCTGGGGTGGCGGTGGCTTTCATTCAGCTTCTAACAGTAAGATTGGGGATTCAGACTCATTCAGGAGCACTGTGGAAGGAAGGCCAACACTTGGCTCCCTTAAAGACCACAGCCAAGAAAATCCTGTGGAACCATTCTACATCGTATCCCATGGTGTCTATGAGTTCAACTTCATAAACTAGCAATAAGTTTGCTATTGATTCTGTTTTTCTAATGAACCAAGCAGTGTTCTATGTCTTGAAATTAACTTGCTTATAATGAGGAAACTGGAGGGAAGAAAATCCACCTTTCATGTTTTTACTTGCAGCAGAAAATATAAATTAAGCAACTTTCTAAGAAGCAACCTTTAGCCTAAGGTATGCCTGCTCCAAGCCAGGATTTTTTCTCAGCTGCTTGCTCTGCACCTGTGTCTGAAAGCTGGCGGTGATTACAGAGCACAGAAGACGGATCGATGCCTTTGAGTTGGGATGGAGAAGAGCACTCACTATCTTGTAGACTGTCAAAAGAACAAACAAGGGTGTCCTGCAGAAAATGAAACCAGGGTGCTCCTTGGAGGCGAGAATGGTGAAACTCCATCTTATATACTTGGGCATGTCGTTAGAAGAAGCCAGTTCTTAGAGAAGAACATCATGCCTGGAATTGTGGAGGGTCAGTGTAGGAGAGGAAGACCTTCACCAGGTGGATCAACAGTTACTGTATCAGCAGGTTCAAGTGTATGACAAGGACAGCACAGGACAGGGCAGGGTTCAGATCTGTTGTTCATAGGATCACTGCGAGTCACAGTCAACTCCAAAGCACATAACAAGGAGCTCTGAAACAATGATAATATTATATATAGACTGCTAACCAAAAGGTCAGTGGTTCAATGTCACCAGCAGCCTCCCCCCTGTTAAGAGTTACAGCCTTGCAGACTTGATAGAGGGTCACTATGTGTTGAGACTGAGTCAGAAGCAGTGGATTTGAGTTTTCCCTTGAGGAGCTCTGGCAGCATAATGCATAACATCTGTCTTGGGTCAGAAACTGAAAAGTTGGCAATTCCAGTCCACCAACGTAAAAAAGCTTTTCACCAAGTGAAAAAGATGGGATTTCTCCTCCCTTGAAGATTTATAGGCTTGGAAACTTGGTGGATCGTTGGTATGAATCAAACATGACCCAGTGGCCATGGATTTTATTTTGGTTTTGGGAATTCTCTTCCTAAGAAGACCTGGTAGCATAGTGGATTAAGTGTTGAACTACTGACAGAAAGCTTATTGGTTTGAACCCCCCAGCTGCTCCAAGGGAGAAA
>NW_006399837.1:11003352-11014586 GCF_000299155.1 Elephantulus edwardii | reverse complement strand
AGACCCAGTGATTAATAAAAAAAGACAAAAGGCCCAGGAGGTTGGAGCATGTCTGACCTAACAGGAATCAGTTTTGTTTGGCTGGGTTTTTAAAAATTTTATTATATTAATTTTAATGAACATTTACAGAGATTTTGGATTTCCATTCATTCATTGTTGCACTTTTATACTGTGGATGTTATTAGTGGGGACAGTTCTCCTTATGGTGTTAACAGAGGTTGAGCTTGGGCCTTTCCAGTGCTGCCCTTGTACATTGCACAGAGGTAGTGTGGTTTGTGTATTTGTTTGCTGTGCAAGTTCTGTTTCATTTTAACTTGACATACATAGAACATATATCTGCTTTCCTTAAAAAAAAAATGTAGTTTTCCTCCTGTTTATGTGTTGAGTTGCTATCTGAACTACTGAAAGATTCGTAGTTGTAATCCACTAAAGATTTTCATCCTCAGAAGCTGAGTGGAGGGTTCCTATGAGTCAGAAGTGACATGACAGCAGTGTTTTTGTTTTGTTTTTCAGTTGGGGTGTTTGTTTGTTTTTTTTACATTTTCTACTAGTTTATCTCTAAAATTTGAATACATTATTTTCAAGAACAAATTCTTTCAATTTCCCTCACCCCCCCAATCATAAAATTGTACAACCCTATGATTAAACCCCCCTTCACCCTGCACATCCGCATCCAACTGCTTCCACCCTCCCCCACCCCTCTTGGATCCTTATACTCATCCTATAATAGTCGTTTTATACAATATTTATCCTTATGGGACTGAGTTAGGTCACTCAGCATAATGCTCTCCAGTCCCTCCCAAGTTAGGTAATAATTTACAAAACCATTGCTCTTGCTTGCTGCATAGTATTCCATTGTGTGAATGTATCATAATTTCTCAATCCAGTCATTTGTGGTTGGACATCGGGGCTGTTCCCATGTTCTTGTGATGATGAATAACGCTGCTATGAACACTGGTGTACAAATCTCAGTTTGTGCCTCAGTTCTCATTTTCTCAGGGTATGATTTTGGTTTTTATATGAAGTTCTGCTAAATGCCAAAATTTCAATTTTCAAGAATCCAGTTTTGGGATGATTTTTCCTCCACCCACAGTCTGTAAGAAACTTGACAGTCAATTCATTCTGGGGGCAATAAAGGGAATCATGCATTGGAAGCCCCATTGCCGGTATAACACAGATTCTGAGTTTTGAGAATCAAACTCACTGAATGGCATTGACTTGAACTAATTGAAGGAGCCCTGGTGGTGTAGTGGTTTAAGAGCTTCGCTCCTAGTTTAAAGGTCAGCAGTTTGAATCCACCATCACTCAGAAAGAGAAAGATAAAAAAAAAAAGAAAGAGAAAGATGTGGCAGTAAAGATTTACAACCTTGGAAACCTTCTATGAGGCTCTTCTGCCCTGTCCTCTAGAATCTGAATGAGTCAGACTGGACTCACAGGCAGTGGATGAGGAAGACTAAAAGAATGTAGTGGGCTTCAGGCCATTGCTTTAAATCAACAGTGATTATTGTCAAATGTCTGCTCTAGTAGTTGTACCACAAGAAGAAAGAATAATGCTGGCTTGGAATCAGAGGTGAACATCTCGAAGAAGGTGCTTCAAAAATACATTCTAAGTGGTCCAAGAGGGAAACTAGGTCAAGCATTAATAACTGCAGTAAAGAGAGGCAGCTATCTGAACTTTGATCCCGAGAGAGAAAATCACTTCTGAGGTCCCTTCAAGAGAAACTTTATCAAAGAAAATGATAGGGGGAAAATGCAACCAACATCGGAGATAAGAAAGTACATATAAATTCCAAAATCAGTCTCCATAATAGTCTATGTGTTTCCTACTGCCAAAGGGGCCCTTTAGAGTAGTGAGAGAAGACCTTCACCCTGAAACCTACAGCGTCCCTTTTCAGCAGGAAGTAGCTAAGAGAATACGCCATCCCCTTTTCCTTATGACTCAGGGTGAAGTCTCTCTCAGGGAGGAGTGACAGGGAATGGCAAAGGACACACTGACAAAGAAGATTAATCAGAACTGGCTTTGACAAGCACTGTGGCAATTGGACAATTAAAACAGACATTCGGGGGTGGGGGAAAGAAGAACGAACTGGGGAGGAGGGTAGAGAAAACACTGCAACAATGAATGAATGAAAACCCAAAATCTCTGTAAATGTCCATTAAAACTAATAAAATTTAATAATAATTTTAAAAAAAAGAAAGCACGTATGTGACTCAAATAAAATCTAATTACACTGAGAGCTCTGGTGGCCTAGGGACAAGAAGCTGCACTGTAATCCCAGAAATGCGAGGTTTGAATCCACCAAATGCTCTGCTGGAAAAGGAGGGGCAATCTCCTCCCTGTACCTGTCAGATCAGATTTAATAGTACACACACACACACACACACACAAATAAAATAATAATAAAAAAGTCCAATTACACCAGGAGCTCTGGTGGCAAGAAGCTGCACTGCAATCCCAGAGGTGTGCTGTTCCAATCCACCAGATGAACTGCTGGAGAAGGAGGAACAATCTCCTCCTGTGCCAGTCAGATCCAGTTTGGCAGTACATGTACAAAAAATAATTTAAAAAAATTTTTTTAAATCCAATTACAATGCCAGGAAGATGTTGGGAAAGACCAATGGCATGTGATTAAAATATGGAGCTGAAGTAATAGTGGGATGTCAGTGGTCTTCTGTTTAGTTACACAGTCTAGTCTATTTCGGCTCATTGCAAACCCTTGTGGTGCAGGACAGAGTGGATCTGTAGGGTTTGCTTGGCTGGGATCTTTTTCATAAGGTGAGTGCCTGAGTGAGTCAAACAATTAAGTAGAGGCCTAGTGGTAAGAAATTGCAATGCCAGATCAAAGGCACATGGTTCAAACCTGCCTGCTGCTCTGTGGGAGGATGGACAGTCTCCTCCCATGCAGCTATCGGCCTCTGAAAACCCCCTGGAGGGTCAGTGATGGGTGAGTTCCCACTCAAGGGTCACAGCAATTCTTCTTACAACACTCAGCTTCTTTTTGTCTCTGTATTAGAGTCACAGTTTACTCATCTTTATAACTATTACCCAGCAAGTTCACATTTTGACTATAGAGCGATCCTAAATGTTAAAAACCAATCAACACACAGTGTTTGCATCATGATATGACTGTGAATTCTGCTCACTGATTGGGTGGTGTGCTTGGGCTGTATCTTCCTGTGAACAACATTTTGTGTTCCTCTCATTTGCTTTTAAAACTGTCCTGTTCATCTACAAAAACATTGGTGGTCCTGTCAGCATACCTGTGCGTTCTTGGCACCTGAACATGAACTTACTGTATGAGTGAGGTCTCTACACAGAGATTTAGGGTACCAAGTTCTAACACCCTGTGATTGTTACTTATTCCTGTAGCAGATATTGCCAAGGTTTGGAGATTTGTTTCTGGTTTTGTTTTTTACCAGCCCTGAAAATAAAGGTACAGAGTCATAAACTACGTTCACGAGGCCCTAATGTTACTGTTATTGTTGTTAGTGTCATCAAGTCAACTATGACACATAGCAACCCAATGAAAAACAAGCCTGAACCCTGCCTATCCTGAGCCATCTTTGCAATCCCTGATTCCAACCCTCTGCTGGCCTAGTGGTAAGGAGCTGTGCTGTCAACCCAAAGGCACATAGTTTGAATCCACCAGCCACTCCAAGGGAGAGAGCTGGACAGTCTCAACCCATATGATTTACTGCTGCTGAAAACCTGCTGGGGAATCAGCTGTGAGTCATTTCCAACTTGACCGCATGTAGCAACAACGACGACATTGGTACGGTCCTTTTCAGTCCACCTGGTGGAGGGCTGTTTTCTCTTTTCTCTGACCTTTACCCTTTCCCAGCATGACGTCTTTTTCCAAGGATTGGTCCCTCCTGACAATATACTCAATTATGGGAGATGAAGTCTCACCATCCTTGCCTCTAGGGAGGACCCTGGTTGTGCTCCCTCCAGATGCGTCTGTTCGCTTGGCAGTCCATGGGCTGTTCAGTACTCTTCTCCAGCACCACAGCTCAAAGCCATCTCTTCTTCTTCTGTCCTCCTTAGTCATTGTCCAGCTCTCAGATGCATAGCAAGGGATTGAAAAGACTGTGGCTTGGACCAAGCATACCTCAATCTTTAAATTTACATCTTTGCTCTTTAGCACCGGGAGAGGTAGGTCCTTGACCAGTGTTACATTAGAGAAGAAAGGATGGCAATGAATGAGTCTTGTTCTTAGGTGATGCAAAGTTAATTCCAACTCACAGCAATCATATGCACAACAGAGTAAAACATTACCTGATCTTGAAGTCATTGCTGTGTTACAGCCCATTGTTACAGTTACTGTGTCAATGCAGGGACTAAGATAAAAGTCAAGCTATGTTGTCCCCTTTTTTACTGGCCCTCTTCCAACTACAATACCCTTCTCTAGGGACTGAAGGTCCTATTGGGAGTAAAATGAAGGGTGGGCTATTGTCAATAATGAAAGACAGAATAATAACAAAAAAATAGTTGGTATTGAATGAACATTTTTGCTGTTTATTGAACCTATTATAGATTCTTTACATAAAAGGAATAAAAGTTTAAATGTCATTGGTTGTTAAAACTTGCCTAAGAAGAGACTTCAACATCATTGGCTCAAAATCTGTAAATTTTTATATGATGAACTTTTTGTGTCTTGTTAAGTCCTAGTGATCCTATGTGACCGTAGGATTGTCCCCAGCCCATGGGACATCTTTATGGAAGTAGGTCATCAGGTCTTTCTCCCTTCCTTGGAGCCTGGCATGGATCCAATTGGTTCTCCTGCCTCAGAAATGACAGTTCCTTTGGCTTTCTGCGTGGATGAGATCTTTGCTGTCATCCCATAACTTGTCTGGTCTTTCTGTCATTTAGTATCCAATGCTTTAATACAATAATATGCAATTACAAACCCCCATAATAGAATTAACCATATAATTATAAACAGATTAAGAGAAGAATCCTTGGAAAGGGACATAATGCTTGGACAGCTGGAGGGCCAGCAAAGGAGAGGAAGACCCTCAGCGAAATGGATTGACCCAGTGACTGCAGCAATGGGTGTAAGTGGGTCAGAGGTGATGATGGCACAGGATAGGACAGGGCTCAGATATGTATGTCATTCAGAGGGTTAGTATGAACCTGTTGTTCACAGGGTCACTATGCGTCATGCTCAACTCGACAACACCTAACAAAAACAACCGAAAAAATCATATACGTAATGTGGAAACTATCCAATCATGTGTCAGGGGAAGGGTCAGCATTCTAGAGAAAGACCCTCCACGAGGTGGATTGACAGACACAGCAACTGTGAAAATGGTCTCGATCAAGCATGTGGGAGATTATGAGGATTGCGGGCGAATAGAGTGTACTGTACGCAGTGTTGCTATGAGCCAACGACACCTAACAACAGCAACGGCACACACTCACAGTCCCTCAGAATCTGAGAAACCAAATTGTTGTAAAAGGATTAAAGGTGGAATGAAACACCCCATAATTCAATCAGAACCCTAATCCAGTGTAAAATGGGTTTCCTTACAATGTGCTCTGTAGCAGCTTTCATCTTCAGACACATTAAAGGGGAGGAAAGCAAGTCCAGGGAGGGGACTTCAGTGCCACCAAGGCGACTTGACAGAAATAGAGTGTATCTTTTTTTTCTTTTTTAAAAATATTTTTTACTTACTTTCTCGGCCCCGCAGGATTTTAAAGTCACACCCTCAAGCAGGCCTCAGCCTCTGCCTCCCGTCACTACAGTAACACACCACAAATGGACCCAGGAACTCCCCTTGCCTGACTGCCACCAAGTCAGGACCACCACCATGATGTCAGCCAGCCAGCCCAGGCACTCTGTTATCCTTGTGGATTTAGGTCCCTGCACTAGGAAGCTCTTTGACATTTGCGGCCAACACACATGGAGATCTCCGGGGAATCTGAGCCCTGTCAATGCTGAAGGAAACCTGAGTCTTCTTCCAAAGCAGATGGAGAGAGGGGACCTTCCCCTGGAGCACCCTCTAACTCCGATGCTGTAGGAGAGAATACTTTCCATTTGCTAAAGCCAGTCTCTTACGGTATCTCTGTTACAGCAGCACTAGATAGTGAAGACAGCCAATGGGTGAAACAAAACTACCAACATTTCAGTTAGCAGCTCTACCAACAGGTCTTTTATTAAAATGTTGTTGTTAGGTGTCGTCAAGATGAGTACGACTCAGACTAACCTGTGAACCACAGATCTGAACTCTGTCCTGTCGTGTACCCTCCTCACAATCTCTGACACACTCAAGCCCATCGCTGTAGTCACTGTGTCTTCCCATGTGCTTGGGGGTCTTCCTCTCCTTCTCTGTGCCTCTACATTTCTAAGCGTGATGCCCCTCTCCAAGGAACAGCCTCTCCTAACAACATACCCAGAGTATGTGAGATGAAGCTTTATCATCTTTGCCCCCAAGGAGCACTCTGGCTGCCCCTTCTCTAAGACATATTTGTTCTTTCGACAGTCCATGGGATATTCAGTACTCATCTTCAACACCACAGTATAGTTATCAGTTCTTCTGTCGTCCTTAGTCATTATCCAGCTCTTCGATGCCTAGCAAGTGACTGAAAAGACCATGGCCTGAATCATTCCTCAAACTAGCATTATTGCTCCTCAGTAATTTGGAGAGGTCCCTGACTGCAGACTTTCCCAGTCTTCTTCTGATTCCTTGATTGTTGGTCTCAGGTGTATTGATTGTGGATCCACATAAGAGGAAGTCGTTGACAATTTCAATCTTTTCTCCATCTATCATGATGTGGCCTGTTGGTCCAGTGGGGTGGATTTTTGTTTTCTTGACTTTGAGACACAAGTGGGATGTGCAGTTTTTAACTTTCTACAGATAGAGCTTCAAGTCCTCCTCACTTTCAGTAAGCATGGTTGTGTCATCTGCATTATGAAGGTTACAGATGAGTCTTCTTCCAATCTTGATGCCATATTCTTCTTCAATGAGTGCAGCTTCTCAAATCATTTTCTCAGAAATACAGATTAAATAGGCATAGAAAAAGGATAAAACCGTGACATACACCTTTCTTGTTTTTAAACTATGTGGCATTCCCTTGCTCGGACGGAACAGTAGCTTCTTGATCTAGGTTTCAGTTTTTCATGAGCACAATTAAGTGTTCTGGAGTTCCCATTCTTTTCCCTGTTAGCCATTAACTTGTTATGACCCACAAAGTCTTTGCATAGTCAATAAAGCACCAGTAGACATTGTTCTGGTATTCTTTAATTTCGAGGATCTATCTGATATCTCTGGTATCACAGCCTCTTTTAAAGTTTTAGTAGTTGCCAAAATACCGTTAAGTGCTAATATCAAACATTGGGTTGGTTAGGTTTGTTTAAAGAATTTTTCTCTTTTACTGGTTTACTTACAAATTTCATGTAGATTGTTTTTCACACTGTATCTTTCCCATTCCCTTTACCCACTCCTCCGTCTACCCATTAAATTGTGCAAACCTATGTTTATTCCCCTGCCTATCCTCACCCCTCTGCCCCACCCTCCTTCCCCTTAGATCCTCATACACGTTTTACTAGTTACATTTCTAATTCTACAAGAATGGTATTATACAGTATTTGTCCTTATGGGACTGAGTTCGTTCACTTAGCATAACGCTCTCCAGAACTTCCCAAGTTAGGTGCAAATGTTCAAAGTCATCGCTCCTGCATGCTGCGTAGTATCCCACTGTATGAATGTACCGTAATTTCCTTAATCCATTCAATTGTGGCTGGACATCAAAGCATTTCTGAAGCAATCTCTATAACCCTAGCAGTGGTCCCCAGCAGCAGACTAGAACATGAGCCCCTGGAGAAGGAATAAGAAGGACCCCTCACCCCTGCTGCTTCCCCAGCACCTTACAGATAGGAATGACTCTCAGAACAGGTGTCCCTGCTCTTACAGCCTTCATATTGGGAACCTTCCTAGATGAGGGCAATGAAGCACCTTATGACCCAAAGCCTGGGAATGCTAACTACCTTCAGAAAGGTGGGTTGTGAATAAGAAAGATCAAAGAAAAACTGGTGCCTGTGAATAGTGGTGTTGGTGAAGAATGTTGGATATACTACGGACTGTCAACAAAACCCAAAACCAAACCAAACCACCCTGAACTATCTCGGAGGAAGTGCGGCCAGAGCGCTCTTTAGAAGCAAAGGTGATGAGATTTCATCTCTTATATTAGTTATTAAGAAGGAATAGGCTCTCGTAGCTTAGTGGTAAGGAGTCATGCTGCCATCCAAAGGCACACAGTTCAGATGCACTAGCTGCTCTGGGGGAAAGACAGCCAGTCTCCTCATGTGTGATTAAAATGAAAACCTGCTGGCAGGTCCTCTGACAGGTTCTGCCTTGATGGTACACCACCACCACCACCAAAAGGCTCTGGGGAAGGGCACCATGCTTGGTCAAGTAAGAAGATTAGGGGAAAGGAGTAAGATTCTGTTAGATCTTTGCACTGGACATAAGGCCAAGGACTCAAGGAAGGAACCAGAGAGAGAAAGAAAGCTAAAGAAGCTTTGGCTCACGTGTGCAAGTGGTATAGCACTGGTCTGTGCATTACTGAACAGCGGTAACTTGTGGTTGCTGTGATGCTAAACACTGTGACACTGATGTGTCAAATGCGATAATGGATACCCATGGCAGACAGTGTTTGATGGAGCTTCCCGATTAAAACAAGCTTGGAAGCAGGAGTGGCATCCACTTCCGAAATGGCTTGCCTCCAGAAACTCTATGAACAGTGCTCAGGCCTTTTGTTCATAGGGTTGCTATGAGTTGTCTATGACTCAACGGTACCCAACAACAACAAAGAAGCTTTGTTAAGGGGTCTTGGGCAGGATTTCTTGGTCTGCAGAGAGAGAAACAGACAGAGGGACAGGCCATGGTCTTTGCTCTCACTTGTTATGCATCAGAGAGTTGGACAATGACTAAGGAGGCTAGTAGGAGAATTGATGCCTTTGAGCTGTGGTGCTGGAGAAGAGTATTGAATGTACCATGGACTGCTAGGAAAACAAACAGATTGATCCTGGAAAGGGTCAAACCAGGCTGCTCCTTGGAGGCAAGGATTCTGGGGCTTCGTCTAACATACTTTGGACATGTTGTAAGGAGGGACAGGTCCTTGGAGAGGGACATCATGCTTGGGAGGGTGGAGGAACAGCGCAGAAGGGGAAGGCCCTCTATGAGGCGGATTGATTCAGTGACTGGGGTAATCGGGATGGGTGTGTCAGTGACAGTGGATTGGCACAGGACAGAGCAGAGTTTAGGGATGTTGTTCATAGGGTCACTATGAGTGGCAAGTGACTCAAAGGCACATAACAACAACAACAACAAAGTGGATTAGGGTAAGTTTTATAGTGAGGGTCTTTAGGGAGGGAAGGGAGGGACATTCCATTGTGGTTGGTCTTCTAGGGAGGAAGGGAGGGGCACTCCATGGTAGTTGAGGCTGTTCACTCCCTTTGTTGACATGTTGATATTCCTTGAATCTTTTGTTCTCCCTTTGGCCTGACAGATTCTCGAACAGAAGGACTGATTGACTTATGGACAACAGATGATGAGGATAGTCCAGGACCAGGTAGCACCTCGTTCTGTTGTGCATGAATCTGAGCCAAGTCAATGGCACCTAAGAACAGCAACCAGAATTCATCGCTGTCAGTAATGAGAGGAAGTCACCTTGGGCGAAGAGTCAGCCTCCAGGGGCTTAAACTATTTAGAGATTCCTGGGCTGATCACAAGACTCCATTCTCCACTTACAATCAGCTTGGGGTAATAAATGACACTCGAATGAGACTCATCATTTCAGATGTCAAACTAAAGCCATGCACATCTGCTCAGCCTCTGCGGGAAGCAGGCGGGGAAGAGGCGCATGCGCTGACCTGAACCTATTTGAGAGGAAGAGGCTGAGGAGAAGATCACGCTGCAGCCCAACAGGGACGAGAGGAGGGTCTTGGAGAGCCACAGAACTAGGCTCTGCACTGGATGACCTTGCACAAGTGACTTCTCATCTCTCTGAGTTGAAACTTGTAATCCATGGCATCCTTGCAAATTTTTAAAGGATTAGAAGCACATCAGGTCCGGGTAATTATTTGTCATACATACAATGTTAAGTCATTCATTCCTCTCAGGTTGCTCCAACCGTCACCTATTCCCTGTATTTTGTTATGTGCCGTGAATGACTTGTGACTCATAACGACCCTATGTACGATGTGTAGAGGTCTTTATTTCTCCATATTTTCCTGTCTTCCCTTTACCCTATGTTCCTCCTAGTTTGTAAGTGCTCTTATGTGGTAGTTGCGTTCCAAAGTGAATTGGGGGAGGAACAAAAATGTATATCAATGAAAATGAAAACCCATCCTTTCTATAAACTTTTACTAAAACTGTTGTTGTTGTTGTTATGTGCCATCTAGTCATCTGCGACTTATAGCAACCCTATGTACAACAGCTGTAAACCCTGCTCTGTCCTGGGCCAATCTCACTGTCTGTGACACACTTATCCCCATTACCCCAGCCATTGAATCAATCCACCTCATAGAGGGTCTTCCTCTCGTGCGCTGTCCCTCCACCCTCCCAAGCATGATGTCCTTCTCCAAGGACTGGTCCCTCCTTGCAACATGTCCAAAGTATGTCAGAAGAAGCCTCAGAATCCTTGCCTCCAAGGAGCAGCCTGGTTTAACCCTCTCCAGGATGAACCTGTTTATTTTCTTAGCAGTCCATGATCTATTCAATACTCTGCTCCAGCACAACAGCTCAAAGGCATCTTCTATCCTCTCTAGTCATTGCCCAGCTCTCTGACGCATAGCAAGTGATTGCAAAGACCACGGCCTGTATTAGGTACACCTTAGTCTCCAGACTCTGAATCTAGAGCACCAAGAAGCCAAAGCAGAGGTAAGAATTCAAGAAATTAAAGAGCTGAACAGAAGATTTCAAAAGGCAGCATGGGAAGACAAAGTAAAATATTACAATGAAATGTGAAAGGATCTGAAATCAGAAAATCAAAAGGGCCAGACTTGCTCAGCATTTCTTAAGCTCAAGGATCTGAAGAACAAATTCAAACCTTGAGTTGCTATACTTAAGGATGCTTTAGGCAGAATATTAAATGATCCAGGAAGTATTAAAAGAAGATGGAAAGAGTATACAGAGTCACTGTGCCAAAAGGAATTGGCAGACACAGAAGAATTTCATGAAAGATCTGAGCAAGAGCCTATGGTCATGAAGGAAGAAGTTCAAGCTTCTTT
>NW_006399837.1:11001766-11002567 GCF_000299155.1 Elephantulus edwardii | reverse complement strand
ATTGAGATTGTACACAGCTTTAGTCTGCTTGGCTCCACAGTCAACACTCTCGACACCAGTAGCCAGGAAATTAAAAGACATATTGCAGAGGGAAAGTCTGCTGTTAGGGACCTCTCCAAATTACTGAAGAGCAATGGTGTCACTAAAATTACATACAGCTTAAAAAAAGAATTAGAAGGAAGGTAGTAAATGTATTGTAAAATTTAAAATAATTGGAACTTGGGCAGGTAGAAACCTACCAGAGAAGGAAAATGCAAACATTTTCCACTAACAGTGATTCTTTTTTTTTTTTAGGGCTAAGATGACATGGCACCCTTTCAAAGCCAGAGCATTTTCAAGACTCAGAAAATCCAAGCTGTTCCACCGAGTTTTGGCTCTCACAGTTCTCATTGTTGTATATACTTCTGTACAAGCAGACATTCAGTAAAAACATGACAGTGGCACTGTTGACTTCATATGCTTGTTGATTGTATTTTATATGCACCTATTTGCTGTTGAGTCTATTTGTATTCTTAGCCGCCCTGGAGGGCAAAGGAGAAATGTCCCATGAGGATTCCAAGTGTGCAGATTTTTTTTTTCATCTTACTTCTCATGACTCAAGCCATTTTTATTATTTTTCTTTAGATTGTTTCCATTTGGCTGTTTAATGATTTTTCTTTTTTGTTTACTGTTTTCTTTTTTTTTTCTTTTGTGTTTATTTATTTTTTTATACCCTAAAGAGACCATAAATGACATCCAGGTAGATATATGTATACCCATGTTTATCGCAGCTTTGTTTACAATAGCAAGGAGTTGGAAACA
>NW_006399837.1:10994594-11001316 GCF_000299155.1 Elephantulus edwardii | reverse complement strand
TAGATGTTCATTGAAATGAAAAATAAACAAACTAAATTAAAAAAAAATTTTTTTAAGGGGGGGAAAAAGCAGATTTTTAAGGGAGACAGCTGACCACCATCAGTGAATTGATCGGTGCCTGACACCCAGTGGCTCTTCTGTTATTAGTCCCACACCTAAACCACTACACACTTTCAGGGCTCCTTGAAAATAGTTTTAAAAGAATCTGATTTGGTTTGACGAGGACTTTCACACTGGTGGCCTCATTGGGTAAGGAATTGTGTTGCATATCCAAAAAGTTCTTTACAGTCTCTGAAAACTTGGAGAGCCAGCTATGGAGTCACCTCCAACTTGACAACCAAGAGTGGAGTTCACACCTGGAACACATGCTAAAGATTGAGAATTCTGGAAATGCAGACAGACAGGTACTACCAGACCAACCGATAGTAGAAGAACTTTGTTAGGTCTTTGCACTGGACGTAAGGCCAATGACTCAAAGAAGAGACCAGAGAAAGAAAGAAAACTAAAGAAGCTTTATTATAGGGGCCTCCAGGGCAGGATTCCTGGGTCTAGAGAGAGAGACACCAACCAGAGGGCAGGTTTTAACAGCAAGGGTCTTTAGGGAAGGAAGGGAGGGACATTCCAATATGGTTTAGTCAGGAGGGTGGTCTTCTAGGGAGGGAAAGGAGGGCCACTCCATGGTAATTTAGTCAGATGGGCAAGGCCTGACAAATTTATTCTTGTAGGTGGCCATTCAAATCAAGAGAACAATAGTGGTTGCATATTGGAATTCAGATCTACCTACAGCCACACCAGGCCGACCTTGTTCTACTGGGCATGGCTTTACTATGAGTTACTACCGATAGAACTAGACACAGCTAGCAACAAATACAGCCCCGTCCAAGAGGAGCTAGAAGAAGTTGCATTGTATCCTATTATTCAGGTACTTCCAGGTATGAGTGATTTAAATCACCATGCAGTGTTGCCTAAAAGAGAAGCCAGAGTGCTGGTGGGGGTTGGGGGGGCAGGGAGGAGGAAAACCAAAAGGGGTTTTGGCTACCACGGCTGTCAGACCGAGAAGCCAAGAACCACGCTGAGATAGGGACACTTCTCAGAGTTTATTGCGGGTGAAGCTACTCAACAAGGGGAGTAGAGGGGAGCTCTGGTGGCCTAGTGGCAAGAAGCTGCACTGCAATCCCAGAGGAACACGGTTCGAATCCACCAGATGCTCTGCCGGAGAAGGAGGCGCAATATCCTCCTGTACCAGTCAGATCTGATTTGACGGTACACGCACACAAAAAAAAAAAAAAAAAAAAAAAAAAAAAAAAAACAAAAACAAAAAACAAGGGGAGTAGCACTGGAGGTGGGGCTTAGGGGGTTTATATGGGGCTTTAGGAAGTGTGTTTTAGGGGTTGTGAAATGAGTTGGCGTTGCAGAGGCTCATTGGTGCATAACATTTCTGGTCTTGGGAAAAGATCCTAATATGGGACTTTGTGAGTTCTGGTTCTGGAGAATGTCCTGACAGGATTTCTGAATTCTGGTTTCAGAAAAATGTCCTTGAAAGGTGTTGGATCAAAGCCAAGAACCACGTCATGCTAGAAACATTTCTCAGAGTTTATTGCGCTCTGGGCTACTCAGCAAGGGGAGTAGCACTGGGGGTTGGGCTTAGGGGGGGTTCTCTGGGGTCGTTGCAGTGGCTCATTGGGCCATAAAGTTTCTGGTCTTGGGAAACTGCTTCTGGAGAATGTTCTGACATAGGATTTTCTGAGTTCTGGTTTCAGAAGATGTCCTGACATAGAGATTTCTGAGTTGAGCCTTAACCTCCATTTTTATTTTTAGCCTAACATTCCCACCTTTGTGTGATAGGGTGCGACGAGGTCTTCTGGCTGCTTCCTGCTGGATGGGGGCGTAGTGGGGTTTAAGGGAGGTGGGTATGTTACGCTGTCTCATTTGGAGGGAGCGGTGTGTACTTCATTGTGCACAGTTCACTGATGATTTGGTTGGTAATTATGCAAAACTGCTTCTGAAAAAAAATTACTAAAGATTTTGAGTAAACATGGCCCACAGGTTAATGCAAGAATGAGCAGTATAGTATAATAGGTGCGAAAGGCAGTATCCATCGCACCACTGAGGGGAGAGTATGATGGAGAAGAGAGTTGTAGGATAGGGACTACTGGATGTACTGGTTGTACAAAGTTATTGATATCTCAGAGATCTTGCCCAAGACAGTATGAGCCATCTGATTCCTTTGTTGGAAGTAAAGGAGTTTTGTTTTTTTTGTTTTTATTTATTTATTTATTTATTTATTTATTTATTTATTTATTTATTTTTTAGTAAAGGAGTTTTGTAAGGAGAATGAGAGGGAATTAAAATACCAGCTTTAAGGAACTTAGTTATATTGGGTTTCAGTCCCTGGAGATGTCCTGTACTGACAGGGCTCTAGGGAATGCATGGGAAGGAGGTTTGGTCCTTTAATATTAATAGGAGTGTGATATGTAGCTTTATGGGTTTAGAGGTATCCCAAATATAGGATCAACTTGATGGGGTGACAGTGGGAAAGTGGAGGTGGGGGAGAGCTTTCTTTGGGAGTTAAACATAAAAGGAAAGTTGTATTGGACCACGGCTGAGGGTGAGTGTGAGGTTTATAGAAGCTTTAAGTTTGCTTAAAATATCTCAGCCTGGTAGAGGAGTGAGGCACTGAGGTATTATGAGGAACTGATGAGTAAGTGGTATATTTTTTAAATAAACATAATAAGGGAAGAATAATGTGTGGGCTGTTAATTTTCCTGTTCCTCCCACTATGTTTGTTGGTTTGGGAGAGAATATTAGGCCATATTTGGAGAATTTGATTGAGAGGATCTCTGGTCAAAAATAGGTCCTGTTCCCTGGAGGACATTATGCTGAGTGAAATATCTCAGTCACAAAAAGACAAATACTGCATAGTGCCACTGTTGTAGAATGGGACTGACATAGGGTTGGGGTAAGACTGAGAAAAACTGGATTAATTATGTATATTGCATTGAAATAGATGAGAGAGAGAGACAACAGTTTAAAAGTGATATATGATAGGGTATTACAGTCATCATAAGAGCCCAGAATGAAGGTTGCATAGTGGAGTGTACTCGGGGCAGGGGATTGTATACCAACGAAGGAATTTTTCTTTTACTTTTTAAAGAGACGAGTGAACTGGGGAGGGGGGTGCGTGGACAGGGAGAAACGTGCAACAATGAATGAATCGAAATCCAAAATCTCTGTAAATGTTAATTAAAATTAATATAAAATTTTTAAAAAAATAGGTCCTGTTTTGTATGCTGAGTGAGATAGGACAGCCTTGATGGAGGTCCAGTCCTGAAGTGGGACGGGGGTGGTAATCCAATCTCTAGTGGATGGTCTGCTGCACACCTAGCAGGAGGACCACTGTGGGCTCGCTTGGAAAAGCAGTGAGGCAGAACTATTACTGACAGAAAGGATGGGTTTAGAAAGAGTTTCAGTGATCATTAAGGAAAAGATGATGTGGAACCGAGATCTCATATTTAGAGAAAAGATAAAGAGGCAGGAAGTAGAAAAAGATATTTCATCAAAGGTGAAGTCTTGGAGTGACCCCTGTAGTCAGAGACCAGTGGTGTTGTTTGTTGTTGTTATGTGCCGTCGAGTCGCCTGCAACTCATAGCGACCCTATGTACAACAGCCCTAAACTCTGCTCTGTCCTGTGCCAATCGCACTGTCTCTGACACTCCCATCCCAATTATCCCAGTCACTGAATCAATCTACCTCATAGAGAATCTTCCTCTCCTGCGCTGTCCCTCCACCCTCCCAAGCATGATGTCCCTCTCTAAGGACCGGTCTCTCCTCACAACATGTCCAAAGTATGTTAGACAGAGCCTCAGTGGTAGAGGAAAGTAAATGATCTATAGCGTGGAGGGGGTTCCTAGGATTGAGTTCTGAGATCCAGTTAGTTATGAAAAGGGAGAAAGAAAAGACTGGAGAAGCTCATTAGGATTGGATTGCACTGGAGTCTGGTTCTAAAGATAATTTAATTTTTACATGCATTTGAAGACCAGATATTTTATGTTGACAGTCTGGATATTTGTTGAAGAACTGCTCAAATACGTAACAGGGTAGTCAGCAATAGGGTGATTTTTATTAGACTGAGTTTGGTAGAACAACTTGGCTAAAATATTTTTTTTTTAATTATATTAACTGATTCTCAATGTCTCTAGGTTAGTTTACTGAAAGGCAAATAATAAGAGTCAGAGTGGAGAGATGTAGTGAAGAATATTACATGGCTTCTGGGCTGGTAAGATGGGCGTATTATAAGGAGATGATATATTTATATAATAGAATTTTATATATTGCTGAAAAATAATGAACTTGTAAAACACTATAAAACACAGGGAACTCGGAGGACATTATGCTGGCTGAAACATTCTAGTTACAAAGAGACACATGTTACACAGCACCACTGCTATCAAGCCGGTCTGATGGGGTGTGGACTGGGAGGAGAATGAGAGGAGAGTAGGTAGAGAATGATCATTGTATTGGAATAAAGGAAAGAACTGTTTAAAAGGAATGTAGGACTAGACACTATATGTAGGACAACAGCAGAGACTAAGGTCATAAAGATGGCTGGGGGTAGGGGGTAGGGAGGTGGTTATACAGGTTTTTCTAAATGTCTGCAATAGGAAAATTGGCAGAGGGAAAGAAGGTTACTAAAAATCTCAAGACAGAATGACTCGTACTAATGTCCAGAAGAAAGTAAATCCTTTTTATGGGCAATGTCCATGCATAGTCAAGGCTTTTCCAGGCTTATGGTGATGCTGTCCTGGTCACCCGGAACACCTTCCAGGGGGCTAAGGGCCCTGTCAGTCTGATTGCTCTTTTGCTATCAAGACTGGCTTGGGGCATTGCTGAGCCGGGCGTCCATGAAGATTGCATTGAAAGCAAGTGGCAAGAGGCTTCCCTTCTGCCCCTCTACTTTTCGTTGCAGCATGTTTTGATATTCGTGACTTAGGTGACCTTGATGAGGCTTTTTATACTGGAAATTCAAGCCTTGAAATTGGAGTTTTTGGATGTATTTACTGGATGAAAAGGTTTTATATGAATCAGGGTGAAGTCTCTCTCAGGGAGGAGTGATAGGGAATGGCAAGGGACACACTGACAATGGAGATTAATCAGAACTGGCTTTGACAAGCACTGTGGCAACTGGACAATTAAAACAGACATGGGGGGGGGGGGGGGGGAAAGAAGAACAAACTGGGGATGAGGGTGGAGAAAACAGTGCAACAATGAATGAATGAAAACCCAAAATCTCTGTAAATGTTCATTAAAACTAATAAAATTTAATAATAAAATAAAGAAAAACCTAAAAAAAAAAGAAAAGGTTTTAAATACTCTGCAATAGCAGTTTTGGGAAATTTGGCTTTTAGCTAGTCCTTCCTTTCCTGGTCCAAGTTGTTATTGATGAATACTGAAATAGCAGCAGTTAAAAATTAGTCTGAGTTACTTTAGTGGTCTGCTAATTTAGAGTAGTTTGCTGATTTTACATGAATATTATTTATTTTAATGAGACAAGTTTGTATATCATTTCTAGCAGCCATTTTTTAAAGATATAGAATGTATGAGCTTTAAACTAGTGTTATATTAAACTGAAAACAAGGAAAAGATAAATTTGAAAAATAATTTTTTTTTTGTTCTGAACTCTGGCTAATTTAAAGTGGGTAGAAAATAAGGAAAAGGAAAAGAAAAACTAAATTCTTTTTTACTGAGAAGGAAACAGCTTATCAGTAATGAGAGTGATTTAGAAAAACAGAAGAAATTATAAGATTTAAGGCTTTTTAACTTTGTTTTAAAATTTACCTTGAAAAGAGAAAAAAAAGGGGTTTTGGCAAGAAAGAGAAAGAAGGCTATTGCTGGATAGATTTTATGTTTTATAGGGAATGAATGGCTGCATTTTGATAGAGGGTGATGTGCTATAATGGGGTTGGGGCAAGTGAGGGGAGGGGCAGAGGAGTTTGATCCCTTTGTGAAATTTGGTCTGGAGCCTAGGGGAGGAAGGTATCCTGGGTTTCAGCACCAGATGAAAGGTTTCAGGTTGAAGCCAAGAACCACACTGAGGTAGAAACATTTCTCAGAGTTTATTGCACCAGGATACTCAGCACGGGGAGTAGCACTGGGGGCTGGGCTTAGGGGGTCGTTGCTGTGGCTCATTGGGGCATAAAGCTTCTGGTCTTCGGAAACTGGTTCTGGGGAATGTCCTGACATAGGATTTTCTGAGTTCTGGTTCAGAAGATGTCCTGACATAGGGATTTTTGAGTTGAGCTTCAACCTCTGTTTTGATTTTTAGCCTAACAGTTCTGATACAGGATTTCTGAGTTCTGGTTTCAGAAGAATGTCTGACATAGAATTTCTGAGTTGAACTTCAACCTCCATTTTTATTTTTGGCCTAACAAAGGGCAAACAAAGTTTGAAGCAGAGTGATTAATAGTATCAGATGCTCCTGAGAAGTAATGTAATGCTGTAATGATCTCATTGGATTTGGGAGATATAACAGTGGCTTCTCTAGAAATATGGAGGCTGGAGCAGGTTGCTGATATGGTTAGATCCAAGGGTCAAAGGCACCACCTAGGAGGTCTCTGCCCTGGTCAGTGGGGGAGCTGAGGAGCTTCAGGAAGCCACTGGAGGTGGGACAGGAAGTGCAGGACCAGCAGAGCGAGTGAGTGTGTGTGTGTGTGTGTGTGTGTGTG
>NW_006399837.1:10992444-10994494 GCF_000299155.1 Elephantulus edwardii | reverse complement strand
AGAGAGAGAGAGAGAGAGAGAAAGGGGGGGACCATGAGTTATGACACTGGGTGACATCAACCCATGAGATGATA
The DNA here is from genome assembly GCF_000299155.1 of Elephantulus edwardii. Lineage (NCBI taxonomy): Eukaryota > Metazoa > Chordata > Mammalia > Macroscelidea > Macroscelididae > Elephantulus > Elephantulus edwardii. Next base: position 10,994,420 of record NW_006399837.1, on the reverse strand, counting down.
AGGTCATAGAGGTCCTCTTGTGTCCTTAGCAAGAGCTGTTTCTATTTAGAGAATACATTCAAACTGATTAAGGAGTAGGGGGAAAAGGAAGTGATGAACTTTATCAAGAACTTGATCTTTGATAAGGAAGGGAGAATTCAAACTGTGATTCAAGAAGTCCATTGGGTCAAGAGCAGTGTGACAGTTAATTTTACTTGTCAGTTTGGCTAAGCCAGGTTTTTTGACCAAACTCTTTTCTAGTTATAAATGAGATTAACATTTCAATAAATGACCTTTCATACAACAAATTGTCCTTCATAACGTGGGAGGATCTTATCCAATCAAGTAAAGCCTTAAACTGATATTTGAAAACAGGCATCTGAGAAAGACTGGCCATTTAAAGGCTCTCCTTGGTAGTTACGGGCACTGACCTCTATCTCTCTTCTCTGAAGATCATCTTCTCCCCTTTCTGTATTTTGTCTCACCCTGGAACCATCTCCTATTCATCCCCTCTCCTCTCCAAGAGGCTATATTCCTCTTTCCCTCTTATCAGCTGGGGCTCCTGTTAGGGTGGTTTCTGACTTGTTCAAGCCAAATTCAGACAAGCAGAAGTCTGCAGCAGGCAAAGAAATGAGCCAAACAAAAGATTCCAGCAACTCCAAGTGAGTTCTGAGTTCCTAGTCCTAGCTCCTGCCATTCAAATAGCAAGATGAGGGAAGTGACCAAAATGACCTCAGGCAAAACGTATCCAGTCACGGTTAAAAGTGATGGGACCAGTGAAGAAAGGCAAAGACCCAAGGAAGCAGGTAATCCTAAGGACTCATGGGTCTGCAAGCCACAGCCTCCACTCAGTACTCAGAGACAAGACGTCTTAGAGTCTTAGCTGGTGCCCAACAACTAAGGGGGCGGAGAATGTAGAAGATAATGTGGAAAAGATCAGACTTGTTTGTCTGACAGAGATAAGTGACTCCTGAACTCACCCACAGGGATCAGCCTCCAGTCCAACAATGGACAAGCCCATCTAGCAGATAAGGATCCCTGGTGGCGTAATGCATAGCATACCTCAAGGCTGGTGGTTCAAATCCACAAGCTGCTCCTCAAGAGAAAGATAATCAGTCTCCTCTTGGAAAAATTTATAACCTCGAGTCAGCATGAGTTGAAACTGACTCAACGACAGTGAGAATACTAGCACCATAGAGGAATGTGCCCCTCAGTTCATTCACAGGGGACCAAATCAAAGCCCAGAGGCAGAGCGCAGGACGGGAGGATGCCTAGAAGGTGGGAATCCAGAGAGGGAGGGCAAGAGGGTTGTCACACTGAGGGGATTACAGCCAATGACATGAAACAAAATAGACGCAGATTGTTGAATGGGAAACTAATATACTCTGTTAACTTTCATCCAAAGTACAACTAAAATAAAAGAGAGGAGGTGGGGGGAAAACCACCCCAGTATCTATAAAATATATTCAAATGTTGGGGGGGAAAAGATGCCACAGCATCCCATGTATTGCTGCATAATATTACTGTTTAGAAGGGATAGAGCAGAGCAAGGTTCAGATGGAAGACGCTGGCCTGGACTGCTGATTTGAATCATCAGGATAAAAAAGTAGTACTGAGTCACCATGAACTGGACTATGGAGATCATTTCTGTTCCAGTCTCTGAAAAATCTGTACAGTAAACGTTCATTCAAGACATTTTGAAAAGTGAAACCTCTGAAAGGGGAAATTAATACAATGAATGTTGCTGTTATGTGCCATCGAGTCCCTTGCAATTCATAGAGACCCTACGTACACGAGCCCTATACCCTGCTCTATACTGTGCCAACCTCACTGTCTCAAACACACTCATTCCCATCATCCCAATCATGGAATTGATCCATCTCATTGAGGGTCTTTCTCTCCTGCACTGTCCCTCCACTTTCCCGAGCAAGACATCCCTCTCCAAGGACCAGTCCCTCCTTGCAACATGCCCAAAGTATGTCAGACAAAGCTTCAGA
>NW_006399837.1:10966598-10992344 GCF_000299155.1 Elephantulus edwardii | reverse complement strand
TTGTTCTCCTAGCAGTCCATGGTATATTCAACACTCTTCTCCAGCACCACAGCTCAAAGGCATCAATTCTCTTTCTGTCATCCCTATTCACTGTCCAACTCTCCAATGATAGCATGTAATTGCGAAGACTATAGCCTGGATCAAGCACACCTTAGTCTCCAGTCTGATGTCATTGCTCTTCAGTACTCTTGAGAGGTCCCTCATAGCTGGCTTTCCCAATGCAATTCATCTCTTGATTTCCTGGCTGCTGTTACCAAGAGTGTTGACTGTAGAGCCAAGCAAACTAAAACTGTTAACTATCTCAATTTCTTCACCATCCATACTGATGCTGCCTATTGGACCAGTGGTGAGAATCTTTGTTTTCCTGACGTTGAGCCTCAATCCATATTGAAGGCTGCAGTCCTTGACCTTCTGCAGCGCTTCAGGTCCTCCTCAGTTTCAGCAAGCAGAGTTGTGTCATCTGCATAACACAGGTTGTTGATGACTTTTCCACCAATCCTGATGCCACATCCCTCCTCATACTGCCCAGCATCTCAGATGATCTGTTCTGCATACAGATCTCTGACGAACCCCCTTCTTGATTTTGAACCATGCAGTGTCTCCTTGCTCTGTTCTGATGACTGCCTCTGGGTCCAAGTATAGGTTTCGCATTAGCACAATCAAATGTTCTGGGATTCCCATTCTTCTCAGAGTTAGCCATAGTTTGTTATGATCTACACAGTCAAAAGCCTTTGCATAGTCAATGAAGCACAGATAGACATTCCTCTGGTACTCCCTGCTTTCTGCCAAGATCCATCTAACATTAGCTATTCTATCCCTAGTACCACGACCTCTTCTAAATCCAGCCTGCACATCTGGCAGTTCTCTGTTGACATATTGTTCGAAACATTTTTGGATAATTTTCAATGACTAAAAATTAATTTAAAAACCTAACAACCTGAAAACCAGTCCTTGTGAAATCAATTCCAATTTATGGCGACCCCATGTGTTGTAGTGAGGAACTGCAGCCGCAGTGTTTTCACACTGTTTCATGTTTCAGAAGTGGATTGCCAGGCCTTTCTTCTTTTGCAGCACCTCTGGATGGAGTCAAGCCACTATTTTGCTGTGAGTGAGCTCTGGTGGCTTGGTAGTAAGGAGTTGAGGTGCCGATCTAAAGGCAGTTGGTTCTCATCCACCTAGAGAAAAATGGGCAGTCCTGTCCCATGCAATTAGCTGCCTCTGAAAACCCACTGGAGAATCAGCTGTCAGTAACTTCCAGTAATGTTTTTGTTAGCAGTGAAGTACTTAAGCATTTGTACCACCCAGAGACAGCCAGATTGTATGTTTACACAACCTAGTAAAACCCACTGCTCAGAGACTGCCTTATATAAAGGTGTGATTTAAAGGACCGGTAAGCACAACTTGTGACTTGTTTTGTTTTCACAGTTAATATTTATGAAGCGCTTCTAGAAAATGCAACTTCTTAAAGAAATAGTTCCCCTTGCAGTTTTGTTGAAACCGGATATATTTTTTTCAAGCTTTTCTTATCCTCTTAAAAATATAACCTTGAAATTAATATTACATTTTGTCCAGATAATCTGCGATTCATATTAGCTAGGTTGAGCATTATGAGATTTCATTTACTGGCTGAATCCATTGGTTCTTCTGACTTCTGACAAGGGCTATGTACCTGACACATTTCTGTCATGTAGGCCAGAGTCTCAAAGGAGAGAAGCAGGGACTCCCATTGATTTGTGTTGTTTTCCTGATTGTGTTTGGATTCTCCTGGTTCCTTCCCTCATTCCCATGTCCACCTCAGACACTGGTTGGGGCTCTGAGAGGTTAAAAGAATTAAGTATAGTCAACCAGCTTTGAGTAAATGAGGTGGGGAATTAATCTGACAGCCCACATGACAGCAATTACTGGGATATTAGTTAAAGGCTTTCTTTCTCAGGCACGTCACCCTGCAGATGCCAATGTCCAAGGTGCCACCACTCAGTGGACACAATTCCAGCAAAGGCCAATATCCCCAGGACAATATCCACAGCCCTCAATGCCTCACAGTGCTAGACATTTGCATTTTAACATGATTAGAAGTAAACCAGTGTATTCGGCTGGTAACATTTTAACTGATTTTCCAGTGACCTTTGAAGCAACAGGATAAAAATTAACTGAAAGTGACCTGCTGGAAATATTTAAAATTAAGTAGCTCACATAACCTGAGATTGACATTCAAGTTTGGTTTGGTTTGTTTTACAGTTCTGAACTATACAGTTCATTTTTAAATGATTGGGAAATGCTTTGAAATTGGTGAACCCAAAAATTAGCAAACCCACTATCATCAAATCCAATCCAAGTCTCAGCCACGCTATAGGTCAGAGTACAACTGCGTGAATGGTTTCCAAAGCTATAAATAGTTTAGTTTTATTCGATGAATTGATTTTTAGTTCAGATTTACAAACCATATTGGTTTTTCATACAGTTATTCATACAGTTGGCCTCTGAGTCTCGGGTATCGCAGCACCACAGACTGACAGATAAGTGGGTAAAAGGGAAAGAGTCTTGTTCTAATCATTGTAAGAGCAGTCTTCCACACACAGCGACCATGACCATGACACAGGGCTGAGCAGTGTTCCGTGCTAGTGGACGTAGTTTTGACATGAAGCATTGCTGGCTCCACACACCTGACAGCAGCAGGTGCCAGGACCCTCCTCACAGTGACACACAGTCAAGTGCACTTCCAAGTCACACCGTGCAGTGGAAGAAATGTAAGACTTTGAGACTTTCTGAGACTGGTTTTTTTAACAAAACAGCCTTTTAGCTTTTCATTGTGGTTTGAATGAAAGTTTATGGAGAGGGGAGTTTTCCACTCAACCTTTCCCACTTTTTGTTTTATGACCCAGATCTGAACCTTACACTATGCTGCACCATCCTCATCATCTCTAATACCCATCTTATTGAGGGTCTTCTCCTTCTCTGACCCTCCACTTTTCCCTACATGATGTCTTTTTCCAAGGACTGGCCCCTCCCCGCAACATACCCAAAGTACTTGAGACGAAGTTTCACCATCCTTGTCTCTAAGGCGTTTCTTGGTTACACTTCCTCCAAGACACACTTGTTTGATCTCTTGGCATTCCATGGGGTGTTCAGTACTCGTCTCCAACACTACAACTCTAAGGCATCGTTTCTTCCGTCATCCTTCATCATTGCCCAACTCTCAGATGCATAGAAAGTAATTGAAAAGACCATCAGACCAGTAAGTAATTAGATCATTTTTACAATTTTTAATTTTGGTCCAGTTTTTCTCCAGTGATCCCTTTTTAGAATTCTGATTTGCATCTCTTTCACCCTACCATGGACTGTCAAGAGAATAAAGAGGTCTGTCCTGGAGAGAGCGCAACCAGGCTGCTCCTTGGAAACAAGGATTTTGAAGTTCTGTCTCATAAACTTTGGGCCTAGGAGGGACCAGTCCTTGGAGGCCATCATGCCTGGAAGAGTGGAGGGACACTGCAAGAGAGGAAAACCCTGGATGAGAATGGATTAACGTAGTAACTGTGCAGTGGGGTCAGGTGTGTCAGAGATTGGCTCAGGATAGGGCAAGGTTCAGAGCTGTTGTTTACAGGGTCGTTATGCATAGTAGTGGACTCATGGCACATAACAACAAGCCTAGTGTATAATGTTGTTGTTGTTATGTGCCATCGAGTCGCTTGTGACTCATAGCGACCCTATGTACAACAGCCCTAAACTCTGCTCTGTCCTGTGCCAATCGCACTGTCTCTGACACTCCCATCCCAATTACCCCAGTCACTGAATCAATCCACCTCATAGAGGGCCTTCCCCTCCTGTGCTGTCCCTCCACCCTCCCAAGCATGATGTCTTTCTCCAAGGACCGGTCTCTCCTCACAACATGTCCAAAGTATGTTAGACTGAGCCTCAGAATCCTTGCCTCCAAGGAGCAGCCTGGTTTAACCCTCTCCAGGACAAATCTGTTTGTTTTCCTAGCAGTCCATGGTACTCTCAATACTCTTCTCCAGCACCACGGCTCAAAGGCATCAATTCTCCTTCTATCCTCCTTGGTCATTGTCCAACTCTCTGATGCCTAACAAGTGATTGCAAAGACCATGGCCTGTATCAAACGCACCTTAGTCTGCAGAGAGACACCATTGCTCTTCAGTACTTTGGAGAGGTCCCTAACAGCAGACTTTCCCATGGCAATGTGCCTTTTCATTTCCTGGCTGCTGGTGCCAGTGTATAATAGCTAATGAAAAAGTCAGTGGTTTGAATCCGTGGCTGTTCCAAGGGAGAAAGATGGGTAGTCTCTTCTTATAAAGATTTACAGCTTCAGAACTCCAGTGGTACATTGCCATAAAGCCGAACCAATTCAAAGATTCAAAGGGTGGAGTGAATGTTATTGGCTAATAAACTAGAGCATTTAATCATACGTTTACTTGGTCATTTAAATTTCTTGTTTGGTGAAATACCTGTACATTTTCTTTTATGTAACTGGAATGTTTGTTTCTATGTTCCATAGGTGTTAGAGTTTTCTATAAATTTTAGAGATTAATCTCTTACCAGGCATATTGGACTCGAAAATTTTAATTTGCTCAAGCACAAAGGCAAGTTGTTTTCACCAGGAACACCTTTTACAAAAGTGCTCCCAACAGATTTCTGAGAACCAAATGCCTGTCTTTCCCAGTATAGAGAATCCTGTGGAAAAGCTGCAGTGGTTGGAAGATATCCTGCTCTTAATATTTTCATTTCTTTGATCATCTAGAAAATTCTCTCTGATACAGTGACTGTAATAACAAGAAACATTTTAGAGATACTTTTGAAGTGATCAGATACCATGCAGAGATGAATTTCGCTTTGAAGGAGTTTGTTAGCTAGTGGGCAGATTTGAGTGTTCTATATATTTCAAAATTCTCTCTGATTGCTATGAAGTCAGAACCAATTCATAGCTGACACTCTAGTGGTGGTGTTGATGGTGGTGATTATGGTTTTTGTGGTTAGGGATAGTCTTGGACTCATAGCAACCCTGCAACAACACACCTGAATCCTGTCCTATCCTGTACCATCCTCATGGTTTCTGGCGCATTTGAGCCCTTTGCTGCTGTCACTGTGAATCTATCTCATTGAGGGTCTTCCTCTATTTCACCAGCTCTCCATCTTTCCAAACATGATGATCTTCTCCAAGGATTATCTACTAGCAACATGCCTAAGGAATGTGAGATGAAGCCTTCTTCTAATGTGGGCTCTGTCTTTATTACTATTACTATGCATGTTTCTTACTACTTAAAGCGTTTTCAGAGGCCTGTTATTTAGGAAGTGGTTGGCCAGTCCTGCTTCCTAGTCTGTCTAAAGCTGGGAGCTTGATCCTTTGGCATTTGACACACTGTTGGCATAGCTTTCAGCATCACAGCTACTCCAAGTTACCCCAGTACAGCAAACTGACTGACAAACACTGTGCTAATAAGAACATTGATCCAATGGGTTTTGTTGTTGTTGTTAAGTGCTGTCAAGTCGCAGGCGACTTATAGCGACCCTATGAAGGAGAGTCCTCAACGCTTTGGTGCCTTTCATCCTCTCTCCAGGTTCATAGGGTTTCCAGAGGCAAGCTATTATGGAAGTGGATGCCACTCCTCCTTCCACAATGGGTTTTAGGAGACTGTAAATTACATGCTGGAGGTCCATCTTTCCCACCTTCCATCTTTTTCCCTTGGAGATGCTGGTCAATTCAAACCATCAGAAAAGCACCATCTTTGGGCTAGTAGTGCAACACCCAGAGGCCATGCTAATACTTCATGACTGTTTTATGCATACCTGACATGGATCTAAGATGTGTTCATGCATTTCAGCCTCAGAACATGCATGAGGAAGTGGGTTTTGTTTGTTTTCTATTAGCTGTTGACTCAGTTCCATCTCAAGGTGACTTGATTCACATCAGAATAGAACTATCTTCTACAGGGTTTTCAGTGACTGACTTTTCCAAAGAGCAACTCCAGGTCTTTCCTCAGAGGAATCTCTCTAAGTGGAGTCAAATTTCCAAACTTTCGGCTAGCAGTCCAATATGTGAACCCTTTGCCTCAGTCAGAGACTCATAACCAAAACGCATTACCATCTAATCCAGGCCAGCTCATGGCTGAGCCTTCATCAGGTTTCTGAGGTTCTAAATAGCCTGAGAGGAGACTATCCAACTTTCTCCCCAGTTGCCACTGGAGAATTTGAACCAACAGAGATGGGTAGCCTTTGAGTTGGCAACACAATACCTGTGGGGTACACTAGCTAAGCTCCCACAAAAGGTTAAAGTAGCTATTGTATGCATTTTACAGATGAATACTGGACAACACAGAAAGAATCCTTGCCTCCAAGGAGCAGCCCGGTTTCACCCTCTCCAGGACAAACCTAATTGTTCTCCTAGCAGTCTGTAGTATATTCAATACTCTTTCTTCTCTAGCATCACCAAAGGCATGAATTCTTCTTCTATCATCCCAAGTCATTGCTAAAGTCCCATGCCTGCGAGAAGCAGAGGAAGATTTGGCCTGGTGATCTGCCTCCAGAGTCCCTGCCTTGGACCTTCTCTCCAGGGTACTTTGTTAGGATGTAAGGGGAAAGCAGCTTAAGGAGGGAGACAGAGGACCCACAGAGGTCCAGGGAGCTCAGGGGGAAAGGCCTGAGTGAGCAGGATTTCATCTGGACTTCTGGTTATCCTTCTAGAGGGTTCCTTTGTCGTCTAAAAGCGTATCATTCTGAGCACAAGTGTGACTTTTCATGACCAGCAGTGTTAATGGGGTAGGGATGGGGGGCAGTATAGGATATCTATCAACTATGCCACAGATTGCATAAAGAGAAAATGAAATCTGTTTTGGAGAAAGTGTAACAAGGATACTTCTAAGAGGCAACAATGGGGAAGCTTCATCTCAGACTTTGGGCACCTTGTGAGGAGGCTCCAGGCCTTGGGAAAAGGCATCATTCTGGGCAAGGTGGTGAGTGAGATAAAGAGGGGAAGACCTTCAACAAGATGAACTGACATGAGTATGCCAATTATGTCAATTATGATTATGTGTTTGAGCGTGTCAGAGATCTCGGTGATGGTGCAGGATAGGACAAGGCTCAAATCTGCTCTTCACAGGGTTAATATGAGCCATAGTCAACAGGACAGCACATAACAATAAACTATCAACAGGAGGGCCAGGCAGTGTGGTACTTAGAGCATTCATCTGTTAATTAAAAGGTCAGCAGTTCAAACCCACCAGCTGCTCTGTGGGAGGAAGACGTGCAGTCTGCTTCCAGAAGGATCTACAGCCTTCAGAACCCTCTATGGCAGCTCCACACTGTCCTAAAGGAGTAGCTGAGCCAGAACCAGTCTGATCACAATGGATTATCAACCAATGCTTGTTGTTGTTGTTGTTATGCGCCGTCAAGTTGCTTATGACTCATAGCGACCCTATGTACAAGAGCCCTAAATGCTGCTCTACCCTGTGCCAACCTCACCGTCTCCAACACACTCACTCCCACCACCCCAATCACAGAATCGATCCATCTCATCGAGAGTCTTCCTCTCCTGCACTGCTCCTCCACTCTCCCAAACATGACATCCCTCTCCAATGTCCCTCCTTGCAACATGTCCATAGTATGTCAGACGAAGCTTCAGAATCCTTGACTCCAAGGAGCAATCCAGCTTCACCCTCTCCAGGACAAACCTGTTTGTTATCCTAGCAGTCCATGGTATATTCAACACTCTACTTCAGCACCACAACTCAAAGACATCAATTCTCTTTCTATCATCCCTAGTCACTGTCCGACTCTCCAATGCACAGCATGTAATTGTGAAGCCTATAGCCCAGATCAGGCGCACCTTAGTCTCCAGCCTGATGTCATTGCTCTTTAGTACTCTGGAGAGGTCCCTGACAGCTGACTTTCCCAGTGCAAGTTGTCTCTTTATTTCCTGGCTGCTGGTACCAAGAGTGTTGACTATGGAGCCAAACAAACTAAAACTGTGAACAATCTCAATCTCTTCACCATCCATACTGATGTTGCCAATTGGTCCACTGGTAAGAATCTTTGTTTTCTTGATGTTGAACTTCAATCCATATTGAAGGCTGCAGTCCTTGACCTTTTGCAACAAGTACTTCAGGTCTTCCTCAGTTTCAGTAAGCAATGTTATGAAAAAGAATTCAAAGTATGCTGTTTTCATTTCACTTAGGATGTGATCTTGTTTAGACATCACATAGTTCTACTGAAAGTATTTTAGAAGAATAATTTTAAAAAGTCACAGAGGTGGATGACAGTGCAATTCATTGCCGTTTCTGCTGCTAAACCAATATGCAATATAAGTTTGACACCTAGTAAAGGCAGACAAACCCACAAGAACCAAAACTTGACTTTCTGAATGAAAAAAACATCTCAGAAAAAAGTTTGAGGCCATGGAAATTAATGGGCAAAGGTCTGATGAACTATGGGAGGATATGAAGAATATTCATGAAGAATGCAAAAGGTCATTACAAAGACAAAGGAGGAAGAAAAGGCCGAGATAGATGTTGGAACAGACTCTGAATATTGCACTAGAGCACCAAGAACCCAAAACAAAGGAAAGAATCCAGGATGTTAAGCTGAACAGAAGATTTCAAAGACAGCTTGGTAAGACAAAACAAAGTATTGTAATGAAATGTGCAAACAACTGGAGCCAGAAAATAAAAGGGGCAAGCCCGCTTGGCATTTCTTAAGCTGAAGGAATTGAAGAACAAATTCAAGCCTTGAGTTGCAATACTTAAGGATGCTATGGGCAGAATATTGAATGACCCAGAAAGCATCAAAAGAAGGTGGAAGGAGTACTCGGAGTCACTCTACCAAAAAAAATTGGTTAACACAGAAAAATTTCATGAAGCAATTTATGTTCAAGAGGCAATGGTAATGAAGGAGGAAATTCAAGCTGCTTTGAAGAAATCGGCAAAAAAACAAGACCCCAGAAAATTGATATTTTTCAACAAAAAAAATCACTCCTGGATGTTCTCAACAGGTTGTGCCAAGAAATATGGAGAACCATAACCCAGTCAGCTGATTGGAAGTGGTCCCTATTTCCCACTCCAAAAAAAATTTATCTCATAGAATATGGAAATTATCAAATGGTATCACTAATACCACATGTAAGCAAAATCTTGCTGAATATCACCCAAAATCAAATGGAACAGTATATTGACAGAGAACTACCAGAAATACAAACTGGGTTTAGAAGAGGCCATGGCCCTACAAAACACCATCACAACTGTCAGATGGACTTGACCAAAACAGAGAGTACCAGAGGAATGTCTATTTGTGTTTCATTGACTATGCAAAGGCATTTGACTGTGTGGTTCACTACAAACTTTGGCTGACCTTGAAGGGCATGGGAATCCTAGAACACATGATTGTACTCATGTAAAACCTATACTTGGATCAGGAGCAGTCATTAGAACAGAGCAAGGAAACACTGCATGGTTCACAATCAGGAAAGGAGTGTACCAGAGATGCGTCCTGTCTCCATACCTTTTCAATCTGTATGCAGAACAGATCATTTGGGAGGAGGAATGTGGTGTCAGGATTGGAGGAAGACTCATCAACAACCTACATCCTGCTGAATGCTGTTTCTTGCTGAAACTGAAGGGATCTGAAGCATCTGTAGAAGGTGAAGGACTGTAGTCTGTAATATGGACTGAAGCTCAATATCAAGACAACAAAAATTCTCACCATTGGGCCAATTGGCAGCATCAAAACAGATGGAGAATGAGATTGTTAATAATTTCAACTTGCTTGGTTCCATAATAAACACTCTTGGCACCAGTAGTCAGAAAATGAAAAGGTAAATTGCAGTAGTAAAATCTGTCAGAGACCTGTCCAGAATGCTAAAGAGCAATGATGTCAGTCTAGAGGCAAAAGGTGAGCCTGATCCAAGCCATGGTCTTCACAGTTACCTGTTAGGCAATAACAGAGAGCTGAAATAATGACCAAAGAGGATCAAAGAAGAATCGATGCCTTTGAGTTATGGTGCTGGAAGAGAGTATTGAACACACCATGGACTGCCAAGAAAACGAACACGTCTGTCCTAGAGAAGCTGAAGGCAAGCTGTCACTTGAAGGCAAGGATTTTGAGGCTTCATCTCACATACTTTGGACATGTTGCCAGAAGGGACCTGTCCTTGGAGAATGACATCATGCTTGGAAGGGTGAGAGGACAGTGCAAGAGAGGAAGACAGATTGACACAGTAACTGGGGCAATGAGAGTGAGTGTGTCAAAGCCAGTGAGACTGGCCCAGGATAGAGCAGGGTTCAATGCTACTGTTCATAGCATCACTATGAGTCATGGTCAACTCGATGGCACATAACAACAAAGGCACAGAATGATCCCTGATTTATACATCTTTACTCCTTGTTATGAATTGAATCGTGTCCCGAAAGCATTAGTGTTTAATGGTGTCATAGGGAAGGTGTCCTCCCTTGATAAGCTAAACAGTCATTAGAGGATTAAGTGGGTGGAATGCCACACAACTTCATGCCATCACAGGTCTAATATGATGTAAGGGTGCATCCCTAAGATACGGCCTCTCACACCCTTTGTCTCAAAAGAAACAAAAGGAGAGTGCATGCAAGCAGAGAGGGTACCTCAAAATCACCATGGCAGAAGCCCAGGAGGATAGTACGTCCTTTATAGACCCTGGTCGCCGTGCTGGTCCTTGGCACCTAGGAGTCTGCACTGATGCCACAACACCTAACAATAACAATAGCCTGTGATGAGAAGTGTCTCTGGTTGTTCTTCCTTCAAGATAAATGTCTTTCTTCTTCTGGCAGTGCATGCTGCATGCAGTACACGTCACCAACATCAAAATTCAAAGACATCGTCCTCAACCAGTGGATTGACACAGTGACTGTAGCAATGGGTCTGAGCATGTGACTGTATGACACAGGATAAAATACAGTTCAGAGCTCTTGTTCAAAGGGTCCCTATGAGTCGTACTCTACTTAATGGTACCTAACAGTGACAACATTAATTTCAATTCTTCAATGAAAAAATTAGAATTCTAGCATTTTCCTCTGTCCTCAGATGATATAAATGCAAAGTAAACTATTATAGAAATTCTCATTTTATGTCTTTATTCATAGGTCACTGTGAGAGAAAACATTCTCTAAAATGATTAATAAGAAAAAAGTATTTTACAATATATTTAAAGTATCTCAATTATAAGAAATAAAGGAAAAAAAAATTCAAAGACATCAGTTCTTCTTTGGTTTTCCTTACTCATTGTCAAGAAATGCCTGAAGAATCTCAGACATACAGATGCTGATAGAAGCAAAAACTGTCCTCCAGAACTGACATGGAGAGAAAAACTTTCCCCTGAAATTGGACTTCTAGCGTGAACTTAGGGAGCTTCACCAGCTGTTCTGTGGGAGAGAGATGGGCAGCCTCCTCCTGTGTGATTTACTGCCTCTCAATACCCAGTGGAGATTCAGCTATAAGCCAGTTCTGACACAACAGTACATAACAACAATCAGCAAGAGAATACATTTCTGTTTGTTAAAGCCCTGTATCTACAGCATAGATCTCTGTTGTAACCGCATTTGATAACTAAGAGACGAGGAGCTTGCTTCATTTGCTGTGTTAAAATCCATTTATCAGTTCATGGCTGACCAATAGGTGTTAACTAGCATGTCCCAGCAGTAATTCACAGATGTTTGCTCAGCCTTTTTATGTCAGTTACATATTTGCCCTATACTTACCCAGTTTTACCTCCTCAGCTTCCGTCCTACGGTCCAGCCATAGAAGAAATTCTCCGTGTTGAGGTTTTGGGGTTTGGGGTTTTGTTTTCAGCTGTGAGAGCTGAAGCATTTGGTGGCCTTTGCTACAGAATGTTTAAGATTACTTGCTCCTTAACGACCCCACCATTGCAGCTGAGGGAAGATCGACTTTGTCCTTTAGCGTGTCGTTTTCAAGTAACCATTAGTTTTGTCTTTAGAATGAGAGGCTTACAGTGACAGGCTCGAGTTCCTGTGCTTTTACCGTGTGATAATTCTCCACTGTCACGGTGAGTGTTCCGACCATCGGCACTGAGGGACCAGAGAAGACTGAGAAACGTGTGTGTGTGTCTTCGGAGAAATGATCAGCTGCATTGACGTCCTTGATTATTTTATCTCTCCTCCTGTGACAGATTAATCAACCATGGGCTGCTGCCAGACTTCGCCGGGGCGTTCCTGGCTTCTTCCCACAGTGATGCTCTGCTTATTTGGGTTTTTCTCAATGATGAGGCCCTCCGAGCCCTTCCTCGTGCCTTACCTGACAGGACCAGACAAGAACATGAGCCTTCCCGTGGTAAGTTAACAATCGTGCTCATCTGGGTTGTACATCGAGTGGAAACTCATGTCTAGAATCCTGTTAAGGAGCCCACTTGGTGTAGGACATTGTGTGATGCGCTGCTAACCCAAAGGTGGGCGGTTCAAGTCCATTAGCTACTCTTCAGGAGAAAGGTGGTGAATCTCGTTCCATCTACATTGACTGTGGCAGAGGGGTTGGGTTTGGGCTCAGGCAGTGGTTATTGGGGTAGGGAGGAAGTGGGGATTTTTACAATCCCAAGTAAGAACAAATGAACATTCATTCTTTCCATATATCTGCTATGTAAAAGTGTGGGAGAAATTTGTAGCAGCCTTCCAGCCCACAAAACAACACAATTTAGCTCTGTGAGGATGAGTTAACTCTTTACCACCATCCGTTGTGACTCTAGGACAGTAAATCTTCACATGAGGGACAGCTTCCTCCTCCCCGTAGGGAACAGCTGATGGGTTCTAAGTACCAGCCCAGTTTCTAGTCACTAGGCATCCTCCCTAGCAACCCATTAAATTAAGACCAAGAATGTAGGAAAATGGCAGATAGACTCAAGTACATTTTCACAAGATACCCTGCCAAATTAGACCCCTGCCTGTCACCTCCACGGTTTCTTGATTATCTGCAGACGTTAACGCCAATGTGAATTGGACACCAGGTAAGACCAGCAGGTTATTTCGAGACTGAAACATCTTTTTTTTTTTTTTTAAATATTTTAATTTGTTTATCTTTCGTTTCAATGAACATCTACAGAGATTTTGGAATTCCATTCATTCATTGTTGCACCCTTCTCCCCGCACACCCCAGCTCCCCCCTCGCCAACCCCCTCGTTTGGTTTGCTCCTCTCCTTGAAAAGCAAAAGAAAAACTCCCTCATTGGTACACAATCCCCCCCGCACTTCCCCCAATCCCACCCGCAACCCCAAATATAATCCACTCGGCAACCCTCATTGCGTCGTCCTCCTACGATAAACATAATTCCCTAAAATATAATCCTGGCGAGGTTCTGACTTTGAGGAAGAAGCTCACGTGAACACTCAGAGCCCCCAGCCCCTGAGGGGAGACTGTTACAGACCTGTTAACTTGAGCCCTCAGGCCTCTTCTCCCAGCCTCAATGGTTCATGTAGAACAAATTACATTTTGGCAACTTAAAAAAAAAAAAGATAATTGAGCAAAGTGCAATGGCTGCTCTTGCTTGTTTCTTTTTGTGGTGGGTATGTCACCTCTCTGGTATGTCATCTCCGGTTCCAGGTCTCCATTGTTTTCCTGTAGTGTCAGGAAGGCTTCAGAAGTCCCAAATTGGCCCCACTAGGTCCAGCAGTTTACAGGTCCCCTATTTGAGCCCACTAGATGCTCTGAGGATGAAAAATGAGGCAGTCCACTTCCATAATCTCAGAAACCCAATGTGGGAAGCTCTATTCTGTCCTGCAGGGTCCCTGTAAGCCAGACTCAGCTGGAAGACATCAAGTATATGGCACAAGAACAAGGTGCCCTGCAATCAGTGCGTCGTTTTTTTCTACAGGTGTTTCAGAAGCACCAGGTACATTCTGCTTCCTAGTGTCTGTCCTCACACTGCTCTGTTTAATCTTGCAGATCACTAATGAGATCTTTCCTGTGTGGACTTACTCCTACTTAGCCATGCTGTTCCCCGTGTTCGTCCTCACCGATTATGTCCGCTACAAGCCCGTCATCGTCTTACAAGGCATCAGCTTCATCGTCACCTGGCTGCTGCTGCTCTTTGGCCAAGGGGTGAGAACGATGCAGGTCGTAGAGTTCTTCTACGGGATGGTCACCGCCACCGAGGTGGCCTACTACGCCTACATCTACAGCGTGGTGAGCCCGGAGCACTATCAGAGAGTGAGCGGCTACTGCAGGAGCGTCACCCTGGTGGCCTACACAGCAGCCTCCGTGCTGGCGCAAGTCCTCGTCTCCCTGGCCGGCGTCTCCTACTTTCACCTCAACGTCATAACCATGGCTTCTGTCTCCCTGGCCTTCTTGGTCTCACTTTTTCTACCCATGCCCAAGAAGAGCATGTTTTTCCATGCAAAATCCAGCAAAGCAGCTCCTCAAAGTCCACCAGGAAACGTTGCTGGATCGGAGCAACCGCAGCAGCAGCAGCACCAGCCAGAGCTCTTCAGTGTTTCTGGAACTCTAGATGTTGACCAGTTGAGTAGCCCTAAGACCAAGAGAGTGGTTTGGAGAGTTTTCATGCAGTGGTTCCAAGATTTGAAGGAGTGCTACTCCTCAAAGCATCTTTTATACTGGTCTCTGTGGTGGGCATTTTCTACAGCCGGTTATAACCAAGTTTTGAACTATGTTCAAATCTTGTGGGATTACAAGGCACCGTCTCAAAGTTCTACCATATATAACGGAGCAGTAGAAGCCCTTTCAACATTTGGGGGTGAGTAGACAGAGTCTTCTCTTATGGATGTGTTAGGTTCTGAGCTACCCTCCCCCCAGAGTGAAGACACTCTATGGTAGAAAATGAGACTTGTTTGGAAATTAATCAGTGTGTTTCAGTACCATAAAGTTCTGATAAAAGTTAGCTAGAAACAAATGCCAAACTGTCTTCCACAGTGATTGTACCATTTTACAATTCCACCAACAGCGTATAAGAGTTCCCAACTTGCCATATCCTCCCCAGTATTTATTGCTTGCCCCTTTGCTAAACTTTGCCACTGCTACTGAGGTAAGATATTATCTCACTGTGGTTTTGATTTGCATCTCTCTTATTGCCAGTAATTTTGAACATTTTTTTCATGTGTCCGTTGGCCATCCCAATGCCTTCCTCTAGGAAAAGTCTTTCCATGTCTTTTGCCCATTTTGTAATTGGATTGTAATCAATCTTTTTTTCTTCTGGAGGCCCAGGAGTATTCTGTAAACTTTTGTTAGAAGACCCTTGTCTGAGATGGAATTTCCAAATGTTTGTTCCCAGTTGGTAGGTTTTCTCTCACCCTGTTGAAAAAAGTTTTTTATGAGCACAGAGAAATAATCTTTAGAAGATCCCATTCATCAATTTTATCCTCTGCAGATTGTACATTTCTGACTTTATTTTTAAGTCTCTTATACCATAGACTAGGCTTTCTAAACTTGATTCCAATTTGTTTCTGATAAACTTTATGGTTTTAGGCTTTACTCCCAGGTCTCTGATCCACCTTGAGTTGATTTTTGCTTATGGTGTGAGATGTGGATCCTGTTTCAGCTTTCTGTAGGTAGTAGTCCAGTTTTGCCAACACCATTTGTTGAAGAGGTTGTAAATTCCCCATGTGATAGGTTTTATTTCCTTGTCAAATATCAGTTTACCATAGATAGAGAGGTCCATTTCTGGGTAACGATAGGCAAGGTCCAAAGGTGTTTGGTTTTATGAAACATAAGGCATGGAAATGATTGTATGAAACACAATATGAATGAAGAATAGTGTGAAACACAATATATATAACTTTGTGAGCAAATCAGTATAAAATTTTTAAACAGTTAGTTAGAGTGAACTGTCATTACAAGGCCTAAGCTAGGATGCAGTCCCTGAGTAATGCGAATAGCTAGCTCCCTCTAATGGAAACTGACCGGTTGGAGACCCAAGTCCACCTAGAGGGACTATCTAGGCTGAGTTCTCCTGGGGAGTAAGCCTGAAGTCCAAGGGTCAGACCTTGGGCTCAACACTCCTCCTGACTCGAGACCAAGAATCAGAGGTCAGTTAGCTGGTGACAAGCCAGAGGCAGGATCACTGTCTTCCACAGTGATTGTACCATTTTACAATTCCATTAACAGCATAAAAGAATTTCCAACTTGTCATACCCTCTCCAATATTTATCGCTTGTCCCCGTTGATAAACTTTGCCAGTGCTACTGTGGTAAGATATTATCTCACTGTGGTTTTGATTTGCATCTTTCTTATTGCCAGTGATTTTGAGCATTTTTTTCATGTGTCTGTTGGCCATCCAACTGCCTTTGAAAACCAGAGATTTATCAAGCTTGTTACTTTCTGAATAAGATTACTTCCTATGCCCAGCTTCTCCATTGCCGTCCAAACGTCTACTAAAACTACATTAACTCCAGACTAGTTTCTTAAACTTCCACTCCATCTCCTTTTCATAATATGTTCCCTGTTCTTTTCTGTATAATTTCTTCTCTCTCTAAGCAGGAATGGCATCCACTTCCTAAACCATATGCCTCTGGAAACTCTATGAACTTTGAAAAAAATAACGATAGTTATAGAAAGGCTTCAGGACTTTTGTTCATGGGGTCGCTATGAGTCATGCCCAACTCAACAGCAATTAACAACATTATCTTTTCATTCAATCATCACTACTAAGAATGAAGACAATACCCCTTAAAGAGTAATCTTTGATTATGGTACTAGAATCCTTATCCCTCAATGGCGGCAGAGGACAGAGAATTATGGGATGGGAAAGGCAAGGTCTGGTGAGGTAGCGTGGTCTCAGTTGGGAGGGGTAGATCTCTGTGTTTTTGAGTTTTTGGGTTGTTTTTTTTTTAAATTTTATTATTTTTGTGTGAGTGTACCGTCAAATCAGATCTGACTGGTACAAGAGAAGCTTGTCCCTCCTTCTCCAGCAGAGCATCTGGTGGATTCACACCGTGTGCCTCTGGGATTGTAGTTGCAGCTCCTTGCCACTAGGCCACCAGAGCTCCTCTTGTTCTTGAGTTTTTATAGGTTTTTCTTGAGTCATCTGTTGAGTGTCTGTATAGTCCTTAATAGTTTCATATGGATTTCTAATGTTGCGTATTGTGCACTACAGGAAAGGCAGGGGGAAATACTACATAACTTGGGAGACTGGAGAATATTATGCTGAGTGAACTAACTCCATCTCATAAGGACATACTGAAAATACCATTATTGTAAAAGTAGAAGGATAACTACTAAAACATATATGGAGAGCTAAAGAGGGAAGGGGTGGGAGCAGAGGCAGGAGAATGGGTAGGGGCAAAATAACAGGTTTGCACAATTTGGTGGATGGAGGGAGCGGGTGGAGAAAATGGGAAAGGTCCAGCAGAGACCTGAAAAGACACAGTAATGGCAGGCATAGTCCAATGGTGATTAATTTTATAAAGCATGGGAATGATTGTGTGAAACACAATGTGAATGAAGAATAGTGTGAAACACAATATATATGAACTTTGTGAGCGAATCTGTATAAAACTTTTAAACCACTAGAGAGAATTGGCATTACAAGACCTAAGCTAGGATGCAGCCCCTGAGTAATGCAAATAGCTAACCCCCTCTAATGGAAACTGACCGGTTGGAGACCCAAGTCCACCTAGAGGCACTATCTAGGCTGAGTTCTCCTGAGGAGAATTTTGTAAGCAAACCAAAATAAACTAAAAAAATTAAGAAATAAAAGACAGGGAGACCCTGGAGAAGGTTCTTGAGCAATTGAAGGTTTCTAGCTTCCACTGAACAAGCAAATCAGTTTTGGAAGAAGTGTGTCTAGTGTCCTTAGAAGCAACAGTGGTATGACTCCATCTCCCAAACTTTAGGCATGTGATTGGGAGGTGTCAGTCATTGGGAAAGAACATGATGCTTGGAAAAGTATAGGGCTGGATGGACTGGCATGGGACAATAACAGTGGGTATAAGGTCCACAGGGATTGTGAGGTTGGCACAGGATGGGGCAAGGTTGCAATCTGTTGCGCCGAGGGTTTGCTACAAGTCGGAGTTGACTCAGTGGCTTCTAACAGCTTTGACCACTGACTTTACCTTTCAGTTTCCTCCTGGGCTTTTGGCTTTGGCCATCCCACCTCCCACCTACCCAGATGAGAAGCTATTGATGACTGGGTTTTTAGTAACAGGCTGAGGCACTTTCCCTTTTCCAGAATGTGTTTTGTAGAATTGAAAACACTTCCTCTCAAGAAGTGAGGTATGGGGAGGAGGAAAGAGGTGGCCTAATAAAAACAGCTGTGCTCTGAAGATAGACAGGGCAGAGCCCAGAGCCAGCTTTGAAGTTCCCCCAACAATGCACATGTATTTTCCTAACAAAACAATGCCGTCACATCAAATGAGACTTTGAAGATACTTATTTTGAAGTCAGGGTGTCCCACACCCACATGTTTATTGAACCTTTCAGATCCCATTGCGGAGCTCATTTTCTTCTCATTTCCTTTCCTGAAAAGTCCAGAGAGACTTCTAGAAACCTATTTTAGGGTGTGATGATGTTTAAAATAAATTCCTTTCTAAGTATTTGTTTCTGAGGAGGAAAGGGATGGGGAGACAACCTCATCAGAGAATGTGTCCTTGGAGAAAGTACAGAAAAGGTAAATGTGTCACAATAGTCATTGTGTAAAGGCCTTTTAAACACAGACTCTCTTTTATCCCTTTGTGATAACAAGAACCCTAATTAGTGTCTGAACTCTAATGTTTAGGGAGAACCAGACGAAGTGGGATTGGTTTGTTGGGCCCAGGTCTCACATTTATGGTGTTAGAGAAGAGAACAAATATATCTTGGAGAAACTGTAGCCATGGTGCTTTATGGAAGCAAGGATGGTCAAGCTTCCTCTCATATGTTCTGGGCTCATTGTTAAGAGGGACCCGTCCTTGGGAGACGTCACGCTCAGGAAGGTGGAGGATCAGTGAGCGAGGAAGATTCTCAACACGATGGTTTGCACAGTGACAGCAACAGGCTCAAGTACATCAGAGGAGGATGATACACAACAAGGCAGGTTCCAATTCGTTGTTCATGGGGATGCTGTCCGCTGTAGTCAACTCAATAGCAACCTCACAATTAGAAGAAGAAATCTGACAAGAATGCACTATTCACTTTACAGCACCTTGTAGGAACCTGACAGGAGGCGGTCTTTGTAATGCACGTTGTAGCCTGGAGAGCTGCTCAGGACTGCAAGCATCAGCTCTATGGCACTCAGGAAGGTAGAGAGAATTGGCGTCCTAGGCCAGGAAGCTCTCCACCTTTTCTAAGCTTGAGTTCCATCATCCCCACAGGGAAGGGAGAGAAAATGGTCCTCTGTTGGCCTTCCCCAATTTATGAGTCAAGGACACTCAAATTCAGAGGGGTTATTACACCTTTAACAGAAATGATGCATGCAAGTTTACAAACCTGAATCAAGTCCCTTTGCATTTAAAGGAAGGTCACAATAAGTCAGCGTTTTTTACTGTTGCCACGAAGCGACTCCCAGTTCACATCATGCAACGTTAGTATCCGCAGGAATAGAAGACGTGACGTGCCAATTCTTTTCTCCACAGGGGCCGTGGCAGCTTTTGCCGTGGGTCACGTGAACGTCAACTGGGACCTGCTGGGAGAGCTGGCTCTGGGGGTCTTCTCAGCTGCAGATGCGGGTTCTCTACTGCTCATGTACTTCACAGCCAGTATCTGGGTGTGCTATGCCGGCTTTCTGATATTCAAGTCAAGCTACATGCTTCTCATAACCATAGCTACGTAAGTTATTATCTTTTCTTCCAAATCAAACTGTCAAAAAAACCAAAAGAAAAAAAGAAGGGCTGTTGAAAAGAATGAGGGGAAATGAGGATCATTGGGAGGGAAAGGGAAGATGCTTGCTGTTGTGCTAATTGTAATCAATTGACTGTACTTCATTGTATCATCAAAGACAGTGTTTTGAGTTGTTGGTGCTAGGCACCGTCAAGGTGATTACAACTCATAGCAATATGAGTGTTTGTTGTTGTTATGTGCCGTCGAGTCGTTTCCGACTCATAGCGACCCTATGCACAACAGCTCTAAACCCTGCTCTATCCTGCGCCAACCGCACCGCCTCTGACACACCCATCCCGATTACCCCAGTCACTGAATCAATCCATCTCATAGAGGGTCTTCCCCTCCTGTGCTGTCCCTCCACCCTTCCAAGCATGATGTCCCTCTCTAAGGACCCGTCCCTCCTGGCAACATGTCCAAAGTATGTCAGATGAAGCCCCAGAATCCTTGCCTCCAAGGAGTAGCTTGGTTTAATCCTCTCCAAGATGAATCTGTTTGTTTTCCTAGCAGTCCATGGTACATTCAGTACCCTTCTCCAGCACCACAGCTCAAAAGCATCAACTCTCCTTCTGTCCTCCCTAGTCATCGTCCAACTCTCTGATGCATAACAAGTGATTGCAAATACCATGGCCTGTATCAGGCACACCTTAGTCTCCAGAGAAACACTGTTGCTCCTGAGTACCTTAGAGAGGTCCCTAACAGCAGACTTTCCCATCACGATATGCTTTTTGATTTCCTGACTGCTGGTGCCAAGAGTGTTGACTGTGGAGCCGAGCAAAGTGAAGCTGTGAACACTCTCAATCTCTTCGTCATCCATCCTGACACTGCCAATTGGTCCAGTGGCGAGAATCTTTGTCTTCTTGACATTGAGCATCAGTCTATACTGAAGGCTGCAGTCCTTGACCCTTCGCAGCAAGTGCATGAGGTCCTCCTCAGTTTCAGCAAGCAGGGTTTTGTCATCTGCATAACGGAGATTGTTAATAGATCTTCCACCAATCCTGACGCCATAATTCTCCAATTTACTATGAAGAATTTTACTCAAATCACAATAATAAGAAAAGAAAGCCTGGTGAGCTCTGGTGGCTTAGTTGCAAGAAGCTGCACTGTGATCTCAGAGGTGTAAAGTTTGAATCCACCAGATGCTCTGCTGGAGAAGGAGGGACAATCTCCTCCTGTACCAGTCAGATCCTATTTGATGGTACACACACACAAGAATAAAAATTTTTTTAAAAAATGCTAAAAAGAAAAGAAAACCCTAAACACATTTCACTCCCCCGTACCTTTCTTTCCTACTCTTATTTTCTCTGTGAGAAATGCTTTCAACAAGAAACTCAACAAAAACCTAAGCTGCTTCAGCAGAGCAAAGCCTTCTGATCAGTTTTAAAAAAAAATTATTCTTTTGTTTGTGTGTACTGTCAAATTGGATCTGACTGGTACAGGAGGAGATTGCACCTCCTTCTCCAGCACAGCATCTGGTGGATTTAAACCATGTACCTCTGGGATTGCAGTGCAGTTTCTTCCCACTAGGCCACCAGAGCTCCCAAGCAAAGCCTTCTGAATAATGTGGTTTGTGGCTTGGTATTTAAAAGCCCACAACTGTGTTGTTTTGAAAGCTCCCGTGTCAGCTTTCAGATTGCCCTCTTTTGTAAACTCTGCATTTGTCTTATGTCAGCTTTCAGATTGCCCTCAATCTCAGCGTGGAACGCTACGCCCTGGTGTTTGGGATCAACACCTTCGTGGCCTTGGGGATACAGACCCTAATGACCGTGATTGTGGTGGATGAGAGAGGCCTGAGGCTCCCGGTCAGCACACAGGTGAGTGTGGGTGTCTGTCCTCCCATGAGCAATCCAGGCAGACTTTGTTTCATTGCCGCTTCACAAATAGGACACACATTGAAGGCTTTGTGCAATTTTGTGTCAATCAAGTCTATCGGCAGCAGTTTTCCATTAGCCTGTGTTCACTGTGGTCTCCATGTCACAATACTTAAAGTTTTTCATAATGCAATTGCAGACAATAGACTGCAGTCTACGATAATACACACACAAAATAATATTTTTTAAAATTTTTTTAAAAATAGACTGCAGTCTATTGTAAATGTAACTTTTATATACACTGGGAAACAAGAAATATATTACTCTTTTTAAAAAAAAAATCACCTTAGTGGTATCAGGATCACCTGGACTGAGGCTGCAATGTCTTGACTGTATATAAGCATCAGATTTATTGAGTTGCATCAGTTTCATGTAGGTGTGTGGTAACCCTGTAGGACAGAGCAGACCACCTCTGCTTTTCTGAGGCTGAAATCATTACAGAGGCTGATCTCCAGCTCTCTTCTCCCACAGAGTGATGGGGGGGGGGGGTTTCGAATGCCAGCTTTTCTGTTAGCAGCCAAGCACTTCCTCAGAGTGTCATCAGGGATCCTGGTGACCTACTCTGTAGGCCTAGTCCCTCTGGCACTGTTAACCCAACGACCATGCCCCATAGCAGTTCAAATCCAGCAGTGGCTCCTGGGGAGAAAGGTGGCCAGTCCTTTCTGATGAAAAGTTGTGAGGACAAAATAGATTTATTTCCTCTCCCCCATCCTCCTTTCATAAATATTAAAACTAAGTTTCAAGTAGCTTCAGCACTTAGTTAAGACCATAAAAAAAAGAAATCACTTGTTGATGGAAGAGTCATCAACAACCTGCGTTATGCAGATGACACAACCCTGCTTGCTAAAACTGAGGAGGACCTGAAGCGCTTGCTGCAGAGGGTCAAGGACTGCAGCCTTCAATCCAGATTGAAGCTCAACATAAAGTAAACAAAGATTCTCACCACTGGGCCAATTGGCAGCATGAGCATGGATGGTTGAAAGATTGAGATGACAGTTTTAGTTCACTTGACTCCACAGTCAACACTCTTGGTACCAGCAGCCAGGAAATCAAGAGATGAATTGCATTGGGAAAGTCAGCTGTCAGGGACCTCTCCAGAGTACTGAAGAGCAACGATGTCAGGCTGGAGACTAAGGTGCTCCTGATCCAGGCTATAGTCTTTGCAATTATGTTCTATGCATCAGAGAGTTGGACAGTGAATAGGGATGAAAGAAAGAGAATTGATGCCTTTGAGCTGTGGTGCTGGAGAAGAGTATTGAATATACCATGAACTACTAGGAGAACAAACAGGTTTGTCCTGGAGAGGGTGAAGCCGGAGTGCTCCGTAGAGTCAAGGATTCTGAAGCTTCATCTGACATACTTTGGACAAGTTGCAAGGAAGGACCCAGTCCCTGGAGAGAGACATCACATTTGAGAGAAGGGCTCAGGAGAGGAAAACCTTCGATGAGATGGATCAATTCTGTGATTGGAGTGGTGGGAATGAGTGTGTGGGAGACAGTGAGGTTGGCACAGGACAGAGGAGGGTTTTGGTCTCTTGTACATAGGGTTGCTATGAGTCGCAAGCAACTTGATAACAACAACTTTCTAAAGTGAAATCTGAGTTTCCTGATGTATTATCCAGTCTGCAATTAATGCTGTGTATCTCAGAAAGTACTGACATCCTGCGATATGACAGGTAAAGTATACCAGTGTGGAATCAGCAAATTGTGGGTGTGTCACTTAATGTTTATTAAAAAAATCCTTTCCTTTTGGAAAATGCTAAATTGATAAACAATAGAATGGAGTCATGAAGCCCATGTCCCCATCACCCGCTTTAATGATTATGGATTTATTGTTTCATCTGATATCTCTACACTTTTCCTTCTTCCTGCTCTGAATTATTTTGACACATATCCAAAGATTTAACTATTATTGATGTCTCATTTTTTGGTTGATAAAATAATGAGACACACATTTTTCTCCCAAGAGAAATGCCAGGTAATTGAACACACCCTCCCTGACCTTTGAGGTGCTTAATGCATAATTCATCTCCACTTTTCCTAATTGAATCAATAAAATCCATTCACACTGGTCAACACTATTTGACTACTTTTACCTTCTCTAAAGACCTTTACATTAATCATCCCCAGATATTTCCTTTGCCTTTCCATAAATCCATTTTGTCTTAATTTGAAATGAATGCACTGCTATAACAGGATTATCCAAAGCAGAAGAATTTGAGATGACCATTACTCATCGATCTTTCTGTCCTCTTCTTTGACACTATTTTGTATAATCCGATTTAAATCTTTTCTTTCTTGGAAAATCAGTACACACTTTGACCTTTCTGGGGAGTCCACACACAGAAAAAGCTTTAATTTGACAGAAAGAGTCAAAATTTAGCTTTTCTTTGAGAATTTAAAATGTTTGAATCTTTTTTACCTCTTTCAATCAAGGAAAATCTAGAATTAGGACACTCCCTTAAAATATTTTTTTTTAATTTTCAATTATCTTTTTCTTGAAAGATTTTTAGATCAAAAGCCAAGAACCACACTGAGAAACATTTCTCAAAGTTTGTTGCATGCAGGGCTACTTAGCAAGGGGAACAGCACTGGGGTTTGGGCTTAGGGGGACTCATGGGATTCTAGCAAGTGTGTTGTAGGGGGTGTGAGATGAGTTTGATGTTGCAGTAGCTCATTGGTTCATAAAGTTTCTGGTCTTGGGAAAGGTCTTAATATGGGAATTTCTGAGTTCTGGTTTCAAAAGATATCCTGACATAGGATTTTCTGAATGAGCTTCAACCTCCATTTTTATTTTTAGCCTAATGTTTCTCTATTCTTCTCAGCTTATGTACTTAATGTTAAGGTAATTTTCAATTAAATTTTTATATAGTAAGTTATTATCCATTGCAGCACCTAGCAACAGGAGTGCCAATACCCAAACATACTCTCCAGCCACCATAATTAAGACAGCACAGATTTTGTTTGAAAAAGAGGTGAATGGGATATATCTGAGACCAAAATCGATCCATTTGAAAATAGATTTTTAAATCATTTGTTCTACTTCCCAGTAAAGTGATTAGTGCCTGTGGTCTTAAAAGTTTTCAAGCAGCCACCTAAGATACAACCAGTGGCCTCACCTCATCCAGAGTTACAAACAGAAGGAAATCAAAGTGTCAGAGAAGCAGCTGGTCTATAGGACTATTAGTGCACATGAGTCAGAATCATATCTACTCTGAGAGCAGAAGAACTAGATGGTGCCCAGCTACCACTGCCGACCATCAGATCAAAATCACAATAAATCCAGATTGTTGCTGTGCTCTGAGGTGCTGTCCAGTTGAGCACAACTCATAGCAACCCTGTGGACAGCAGTTCTGAACCTTGCCCTCTCCTGAGCCATCCTCACAACCTCTTACACCCTCAAGCCCACTGCTGCAGTCACTGTGCCAATCCACCTGGTTGAGGGTTTTCCTCTCTTTTCCATCCCTCCACCTCACCAAGCATGATATTCCTCTCCAAGGAATAATTTCTCCTAGCAACATGCCCAAAGTGTGTGCAACAAAACTTCATCCTCTGTTCCATGAAGGGACACTCTGGCCGCACCTTCTTCAAGGTATACCTCCTTGTTCTTTTGGGATATTCAGCACTCTTCTCCAACACCACAGCTCAAATGTATCAATTCTTTTTCTGTCTGTCATCCTTAGTCATTGCCCAGCTCTCAGATGCATAGCAAGTGATTAAAACCTTGGTTTGAGTCAGATGCACATTAGTCCTCAAACTGACATCATTGCCTCTCAGTAATTTGGAGTGGTCCCTGACTGCAGACTCTTACAGTGCAACATGTCTCCTGATTTACTGACTACCAATACCAAGTGTATTGGCGTTCTCAATCTTTGAGATTGACTATCGCAATCTTTTTTCTATTTTGATGTTGCCTATTGGTCCTGTTGTGAGAATTTGTGTGGATCCAGTTAGAATGGGAGAAAAGCACGATCCAGTTAGAATGGGAGAAAAGCACAGAACAGAACTCAAATTCTTTTTTTTTTTTTTTATTTTGTGTGCGTGTACCGTCAAATCAGATCTGACTGGTACAGGAGGATATTGCACCTCCTTCTCCGG
>NW_006399837.1:10958328-10958833 GCF_000299155.1 Elephantulus edwardii | reverse complement strand
TAGTCTTACTGGAGTGAGATGATATCTCATGGTTGTCTTGATTTGCATCTCTCTCAGGGCTAGGGATTTTGAACATTTCTTCATGTGCTTGTTGTATTCTGCCCACTTTTATGTATGTTTTTAATTATACATAGTATTAAAAAAAATTTATACAAGCAAATCTAGAACATAGTTACCTAAAAGTTGTGAGGAGAGGGGGAAAGAAGAAAAAAAATCACATGATGGAAAAAAATTGTTAATGTAGGTATATTTTTAATAAGATATAATTAAGACTTCTCAAGCTGGATAGATAAAATGCTTCATTAAAAATTATGAAAGGCACAATTCTTTAGAAAGAGATAAGAATTCTAAACTTGATACTCATAATATACACTTCTGCATGGAAATATATTTTAGCATAAAAATATTAACTTCCAATTTCATTGAGATATGAATATAAAAAAAAGACCTCCCTGAATTTTCTTTTTTTAAATTTTTTTATTATTATTATTAAATTTTATTAGTT
>NW_006399837.1:10953345-10958177 GCF_000299155.1 Elephantulus edwardii | reverse complement strand
ATTGTCCAATTGCCACAGTGCTTGTCAAAGTCAGTTCTGATTAATCTCCTTTGTCGGTGTGTCCTTTGCCATTCCCTATCACTCCTCCCTGAGAGAGACGTCACCCTGATTCATAAGGAAAAGGGGATGGCGTATTCTCTTAGGTACTTCCTGCTTGATGAATTTCAGAACTATAAGAATAGTTAAAAGGTATTTTATTAAAATCTATTGATGTAATGTACTGATACAGTATCAATATACTCTATTAGTGTAAGATAATCTATCAATGTGAAAGTAAGACAACAGACTGATAGAGTATATGAATATGTATCAGTACATTTTTGTAATGATTAAAAAAATGTAAAGATACAATCATCATAATATAGTTAGACTGCAGTGTCTTACCAACTTGAGTCAGCCTATTACCCCAAGTTGTCAATGAGAGAGTTGTGAACATTCAACCCCTTAAAAGGAATTATGACCTACAACCAGGAGAGGATAAAATAGTTGAATGGAACCATCTAAAATCAAATGCCTATACGCATCAAAAAAACCTTGTACAACAGTGAAAAAGGAAACCCACAGACTGGGAAAAATATTTGATAATGACATGTCTGATAAGGGACTTACATCTAAAATTTGTAGCATACTCCAGCACCTCAACAAGAAAAAGACAAATAACCCAATCAAAAAAATAGGCCCAAGATATTAATAGACACTTCATCAAAGAAGAAATTCAGATGACAAACAAAACACATGAAGAAATGTTCAAAATACCTATCTATCAGAGAGATGAAAAGCAAAACAATAACGAGATGTCATCTCACCCCAGCAACAATATCAAAGTTCAACACAACAGCTAACACTAAATGCTGGTGAGGGTGTGGAGAGATTGGAATTCTCATTCAAAGCTGATGGGAGTGTGAAATGGTACAACCACTGTGGAATGTGGTCTAGTACTTCCTCAAAAAGTTGCAAACAGAAATACCATTTGACTCAGCTATCCCAGTACTGGGAATACACCCTAAACAAATCAGAGCCTAGACACAAAGAGATGTATGCACACCCTTGTTTATTGTTGCATTATTCACAATGTGCTATTGCTCCTCAACAAACAGATAGAAAACTATGATACATTTACAGAATGGATTACTAAACAGAATTTAAAAAACAAAAAACCAATTAACTTGTAAGACACTACACAGCCTGAGTCTAGAAGACAGTCTGGAAAAGTCACAGGGTGTGTCTGGAAGACATTAATTATACTGAGTAAAGTATCTCAGTCATAAAATGACAAATACTGTGTAAGACTACTGTTATAAAATAGAGTTGACATGAGGTGGGATTTGTGGGGAGAACAGGAAAAGAATAGATGGAGAGATGAACACTTCACTGGAACAGATGAGGGAAAGTACTATCTGAAAGGAATATATGATTAGGCATTATGTGTATGACAATTAAAAATCTGGACAAGAAGTATATTACAAAGTTACTTAGGGGGGAGAGTAGGGAAGGGAAGGGGGAAAATGTGCATCAATGAGTGTATTTAAAGCCCAACCTTTATGCAAAGGTCCATTAAAAATCACAATCTTAAAAATATTTTTAAAATAGGTAAAAGGTATTATGATTTCCAGCTGGTAGAGACAGGTGCTATCGTCACGGCTAAAGGCAATATTGAAGTACCATTGACTTCAGAATGACTTCAGAATTTGTCATTACTTCCAGTATGAAATGTGGCAGTGCTGTAACTACAGCCTTTGAAGATTCCAAAAGTCTTAGAAATTTGGAACAGAATTTTCCCACTCTCTGCATTCTTTCTGCATGGAAAACCCATTGCAAAACAAATGCTTCCATTTAAAACACTTCATACTCTGTTAATACTGATGCAAGAGATCATGATGACCTGGCTGAGCCTGTCCAATTTCCTAAAGCAAGATTTGAGCTCTCCAAGAATTATGGTTATATTTCATGTGGTGTCAAAAACAGCCCCCCCCCCAAAAAATTGGCTTTTTTAGCCGTTGAATTATCTCCCATTGTGGGGGGGCTGACACGGTCTCCAACTATTTTAATTGTGAATACATGGTCTTTCAAATCATCAACAGCTGTGAGATTAATATAAGAGAGAGCACTTTCTACCCTGTAGGGTGATTGTGAAGATAATGTGAAAAGACTGTGGTACTGCTGTGAAGAGACAGTGGCAAGGTATAACCTGAAGGAAACTTGGAGATGGAGCCACAGTTAAAGGTTTTACTTGTTGGATAATTGAAGGAAAAGCTGGCTTGTAACTGCTCCAAGATAAAATTTGCTGGATGATTGAGGAAACCAGAGGTTTATCTGTGCTGCTAAACAGAACCTGAACTTGTATTGTGTGATATTCTTTGTCTCCCCACCCCACTCCTCAATCTATTTCCCTAATAATCCCCACAACTTCATTGCTATGAGTACTCTCTGTGAGTCAAGTTAAAACAAACATCGGATCCAATGATTGGTAGAAACACGTGCAGGAACGTGTGGGGTGGCATGTCTGACAATGTACCTGCTTGTATGATACTATGGATAATATTGAAGGGGACAGTTCCCCTTTATGAAGCAGGTTAAGTCAGACTTGACCACCCTCATTTTGCATCTGCTCCTTTCTAATTTCCATAATGTTTAATTCTTAACATCTTAACATGAATTCTCATTGTAATTATGTCTCTTTTTTACAAGTTAGAAATGTGGTAGTGAGGATTGGTGAATGTTCAAGACTTCTCAGCAGTAAAGCATTATTATATATATTTAGCATAAAATATAATCTATTCTTGTGGGTGATTCATTATTTTTTCCCTTTTTTTTAGTTTTTAACTTATGGGAGTTATTTCTCTGTCATCGCTGGAATATTCCTGTTGAGAGGCATCTACATCATCTATTCAGCCAAATCCCGAAAGAAGAAATGCGGTGCTGTGGAGCAGAATCCAGATGAGTCCACAGACTCAACTAATGACATCATAGTAACACGGCTTTAGACTGGTCTCCACAGCTGTGGTCTCAGAGGGAAGCTGCTTGATTGAGAAGATACATGGTGCTTCAATATTTCATCCCACATTAAGTTACTGTGAAAGACTGGACCACAATAAACCCTAAAACTATGTGAAAACCTCAGCTGTCGGCCCCAGGGACTGAGGGCAGCCAATAGATAAAGTTGGCCAAGTAGAGCTGAGGCCCTCCTCAGTTCCTTGCCAAGTGGCCTTGCTTTATTGACAAGTGTAAACCAAGAAAACAGTAAAATCAGCTAGCAGGACACAAGTCATAGTTTTTGTAGATTAGTCCTTGAGGTGACATCTATCACTTTCTTTTTCTTTTTCTTTTATTATTTTCTCTGTGTGTACCGTCAAATCAGATCTGACTGGTACAGGAAGGGATCATTCTTCCTTCTCCAGCAGAGCATCTGGTGGATTTGAACCATGCACCTCTTGGATTGCAGTACACCTTCTTGCCACTAGGCCACCAAAGCTTGCCGACCTCTATCACTTTCATGATACTCTGTTCCTTCTAGATCCAGTTCACAATCAAGAGATGACCACCAGGTGATAGCATCATTAGGGAAACATCTTAAAGACATTGGACCACAGAGTGTCTTTGAGACTTGGTCTATAGGATTCTTTAAAACATGAGCCATTCTGGCTTTGTTTTCATTTCTCACTCTTTTTTGATCCCAACTTTCCCTTTACTCTAGAAATGTTACTGTTTTCTTTTCCTGTCTTTCCCTTGAGCTCCTCCCATGGAGCTGAAGGGGATAACTTCAGAACAAACTTGACCACACTTAACACAGCAATGTTCATGGGAGCTGGTCTCCAGATCTTTTCTCACACGTAGCAGCTGTTTTTGTTTTGTGCCTTCGAGTCAGAACCAACCCCTACCTCACCCTCCAGCGGGTTGTCAGAGGCAGTAAGTCGCACAGAGGAGATTCTCTTTCTATCTTTATCTTTCTCCCACAGAGCCGCTGGTGGATTTGAACCACTTGCTTTTGGGTTGGCAGTACAACTCCTTACCGCTAGACCACCAGAGCTCCCTCACATGGAGCAGCTGGAGGGTGTAAACCTCTAGCCTTTCAATTAGCAGCTAATGCTTAACCATGGTGCTACCAGGACTTTTGCCTAGAGCATAGAGCCCTTGTGAAGAATTACCTGTGTGGATTTAAACAGTCAGCAGTCCATTTAAAGCACATGCGAGAACCGGAAGGGGCAGGTAAAATGAACAGTAAAACCATACAGGTAGAGAGAGAGAGTGAGACCATAAACAATGTGAAATAGGTGACCAGAGTCCTTAACATGTTGGTGTAGAAATTGTGAATGTGTGTTTGTATGGTTGTGCATGTTACCAGTAGTAAAACATAACTTTTTAAGAAATAAAGTGAGCTCTATGTTTCATTGATTATGCAAAGGCATTTGTGTGGATGGGAATTCCAAAACACTTGACTGTACTAACGTGAAACCTATACTTAGAACAAGAGGCAGTAGTCAGAACAGAGCAAGGAAACACTGCATGGTTCAAAATTGGGAAGGGTGTACGCCAGGGCTGTATCCTGTCTCGATACCTTTTCAACCTGTATGCAGAACAGATTACCTGGGAGGCTGGGCTCTATGAGAAGTGTGGCGTCAGGATTGGTGAAAGATCTATCAACAATCTGCATTGTGCAGATGACACAATCCTGCTTGCTGAAACTGAGGAGGACCTCATGCACTTACTGCAGAGTGTCAAGGACTGCAGCCTTCAATATGGATTAAGGTTTAATATCAAGAAGACAAAGATTCTCACCACTGGGCCAATTGGCAGCATCAGGATGGATGGTGAAGAGATTGAGATTGTTCACA
>NW_006399837.1:10948359-10953245 GCF_000299155.1 Elephantulus edwardii | reverse complement strand
ATCTGACTGGTACAGGAGGATATTGCACCTCCTTCTCCGGCAGAGCATCTGGTGGATTTGAACCGTGTTCCTCTGGGATTGCAGTGCAGCGTCTTGCCACTAGGCCACCAGAGCTCCCCAGAACTCAAATTCTTAAGAACTTTAGACTCAATGGTCCAGTTGAGACAGAAGACTTCCCTGAGACTGTCACCCTGAGCTCCTTAAGCCTTGAAACAAAATTATCACCTGATGCCACCTTTTAGCAAAATAAAAGATTGGCATATAAAAGAATGGAGATTATCCATGAGTACCATGTTCTACTGAAAACCCATCTCGATGAACCCAAAAGAAAGCAGTACTTACTCAACAGCAAAGATGAAAAGAGAAGGGAAACTAAAGTACAGGAAACAGAACAACCAGAGTGCAATGATGAGAACATGGGCACGTGTGGAACATGTAATTCTTCATGGACTCAACAATCTGAATAGAAACTGTCCCATAGGAACTGAATTCACCATGTCAACTTTTACAAGAAACACACTAAAGTATTATTTAAAAATATATACAGTCCACTAAAAGAATAAACATCTCTGTCTTGGAGGAAGTAAGTGCAATGAGGGTATTTGGTCTTTTTCCAAGGTCAGGTCTTAGAAAGAGACATCATTCTGGGAAAATAAGAGGGTCAGAGAAAGAGAAAACCCTCAACAGGAGGTTTGACAGAGTCTGTAACGATGGGTTTGAGTGTGTTAGAGACAGGGGTGATGATGTGGGATGGGGCGAGATTCAGCTCTGTTGTTCATAATATCAGTGAGCTTGGTGGTTTACTAGGTGGCCCCAGACAACAGCAGCAACAACTCCCTTGCCATTTGTTGTTATATTGCTAAAACAGTGAATTGTGTCGCATATCTCATGGACTGCTAAAACACAAACACAACTGTCTTGGAGGAAGTGTGTCCAGGGTGCTCTTAAGAGGCAAGGATGATGAAACTTTATGGATTCACATACTTTAGGCCTATTGTCAGGATGGATCAGTTCTTGGAAAAAGACACCGTGCTGGGAAAGGTAGAGGATCAGAGACACACAGGAACAAATTGGATTGTTCCGGTGATTGTAACGATGTGATATGTTTGAGAACGAGCAGAGATCATGATGGTGCAGGATAGGGCAGAGCTGACTTGCTGGCACCAAAGAGCAATGATTGCATTGCCTTCTGGTCCCGCCGCCAGCCCTCCCTGAATAGTCTGGAGGTTTGAGATGGGAAAAGCAGCTCCTGATCCTGAGTTTAGGATGTGCAGGTGAATAAGAAGAGGGAAGGGTTGGGGCAGAGGGCCCTGATGACAGGAAACTGGGTTGCATCTTCTACATTCCTCCTTTGGGAAATGCAGAGTGACCCTCTGGCTTTCCTGGCAGGAGGCCACAGCCCTCATGCACTCTAGGGCCTGCCAGATGGCCCCTAATTGAAATTCCATTAGCATTATTTCACTGGGAAAATGGGTGCTTTCCTCTACCTTAAATCAAATAAAAGTTAGAATCATGAAAATGGATTTTGAGTGGTTTTCCCCATAGGACTTAGTAACAGAAGGCACACTCTGAGCAGAAAGATCATATTAGGAGAGGTTGAGCACTCATGCTGGTTTCTCCCAGGAAAGGTAGATCTATCTGGTGTTTGAGCAGTTACTCACACATCAAATAGATATTTTCAAATGTCTTTAAAGGTGTGTAACAATCCCCATGGCTCAACTTTCAACCAGTCAATAGATAGGTCTATGAAACAGGAAAATGAGATCTCCAAAGTTCTAAAGAGTAAGGATGTCAGTTTACAAACTATGGTGCACCTGATCCAAGCCACTGTATTTGCATTTGCTTCCTATGCATCTGAAAGTTGCACAATGAATAGAGAAGGCAGGAGAAAACTCAAACGCCTTGGAACTATTCTGTTGGCAGAGAACATTGGGAACAAACCTGCCTTGAAGAGAGAGCTCCTTAGAGGCAAGAAGGTGAAGCTTGGCCTCACATCCTTTGGGCATAATCTTAGAAGGGCCAGTCCTTGGTGAAATCCATCATGCTGGAACGGGTGGAGGGTCTGCAAAGGAGGAAGACCCTCACCAAGTTGGATTGACACAGTGACTGTAACAATGGGCTTGAGTATGTCAGCCTGAGATGGTGGAGATGGGTCCCCATGAATTGTAGTCAACTGGTTGACACCTATCAACAACAACAACATAAGAGAAGGAAGTAGACACTGCTTAGAACAACCAGCTATATGAGATTAAAAGGACAACATTGCCTTGGGGATTAAGCTCAGAAAGTAAAAAGGGCTAGGCAAATGGAAATAGAAAATACTGAGATGAAATGAGAAGGGTGCTGTTATAATGTAGAGATAGGAATCTAAAATCATCAAATGTAATTTTTATGTATACCATATTTAAGAGAGTTTTGTTGGCTTAGTGGTAAGGAGTTGTACTGCCAACCCAAAGGCAAGCAGTTCTAATCCACCAGCCCACCCACGGGAAAAAAGATAGACAGTCTCCTTCTTTGTGATTTTTCAGACTCTGAAAACCCACTGATTTGTGAGCTACAATTCAGTTCCAACTCTATGGCAATGAGTTTGCTGTTGTTGTTGATTGCCATCGAGTCAAGCACGACTCATAGTGACCCCATGAACCCGATGCCTTTTTTATCACTATCGTCATTTCTCCAAGTTCATAGAGTTTCCATAGGCATGTGGTTCAGGAAGTGGATGCCACTCCTGCTTCCAAATCTGTCTTAAACTGGGAGCCTCACCAAACACTGTCCACTTTG
Source organism: Elephantulus edwardii (assembly GCF_000299155.1). Taxonomy (NCBI): domain Eukaryota; kingdom Metazoa; phylum Chordata; class Mammalia; order Macroscelidea; family Macroscelididae; genus Elephantulus; species Elephantulus edwardii. Next base: position 10,950,464 of record NW_006399837.1, on the reverse strand, counting down.
GGCAACTATTATGGCATTTTACACCCCAATGGCACAAGGTTCAACATCACAGCAAACCCAGATTACCTCAGTAGAGCAAACTGACAGAAGAGTTTAGTTTTCTATAGAACAAGTAATTTTTATTGGTTCATTGGCAACAAGTTTAGTTTTATATAGAACAAGAGTACTTTCCAAAGACAAGAGCAAAATGTAGACATTTTCATATAAACAGAAAAGGTGTGAGGGTATTACCAACAGACACTTAGGAAAGAAAATATCAAGGGAGACACTTAAGGAAGGAGGAAAAGTATCACCCAGGGCAAACATGTGATACAAGAAGGAATGCAAGTGAAAAACTAAACATGTGAGTAAATATAAACAAACACTGGTTTATAAACAATAGCATGTGGCATAACAATAAGGTGTTTTACTACCAACCCAAAGGAAGGCAGTTCAAATCTACCAGTTGCTCTGGGAGAGAAAGATGGAAATTCTCCTCTTGTGTAATTTATAGCTTCCGAAAACCCACAAAACAGTCAGCGAGGAGTTGGTTCTGACTCAGTGGCACACAACAAAAACAACAGCATCATGGCTTGAGAAGTTAAATAAAAGATGAGACTAAACACAGAAGAAAATCATACGTAAGTCAACAAGAAGAACCAGTCGCAGTCAAGTCAGTTTTGACTAATGGCAGCCCCACGTGTCCTGGAGGACAAGGGCTCCATGGAGTTCACAGAGATCAACTTTTCAGAAGTAGATTGCCAGGTCTTTCTTCCAAGGCGACTCTGGGTGGACATAAAGGCCCAGCGTCTTGGTTAGCAACTGAGCATGTGAACCACACACACCATAAGTCAGCAGAGGAGTATTAGAAAAAGCTTAGTACTATTCACAGGAGACAAAAAGATGCTGGCTAAACACTGTTTGGTTGCATGCCAAGTGAGGGAGGGAGGAGGAGTAGTGTATTTGGTGAGGAGCTGAATTTTATCACCATCATTGTTTAGAGTTGCTGGTGCATGGCAATGGCGCATGACCTTAAAGTGTAGTCACTCCCCCTTAGTCCCAATCTCAGAGGAGATCACTTCCCCCACCTGTACCTTTGATACATAACTGCCTTGTTTAGATGTCAACATTTCAAGTGGAAAAACTAAAATACTAGAAATATGTTATACGCTTTCTGTATAGAACAGGAAAATAAAACATACAGCATTAAAAATCTGGAAAATGCTCTTTTTCAACAAGTTCTTCTTTGCATATGTGCCTCTTATTCCAGGCTGTTGTCATACATAGAATGCCTAATTATTTATTCCTTTTAAACAGTTCTTTCCTTCATCTGTTCCAATGCAATGTTCATTATCTATCCACTCTTATCCTATTCTCCTCCCAGCCCCCATGTCAGACGTGCTTTATAACAGTGGTGCTATGTAGTATTTGTCCTTTTGTAACTGAAATATTTCACTCAGCATAATGTCCTCCAGGGTACCCTATGTTTTGTATAATATTTTATGAGTTCATTGTTTTTCAGTGCTGTGTAGTATTCCATTGTATGACTATACCATAATTTTTCTATTCGTTTGTTGATGGGCACTCGGGTTGCTTTTATCTCTTTGCTATTGCAAATAATGCAGCAATAAACATGGATGTGCATGTATCTGTTTGAATGGTGGTTCTGGTTTCTTTAGGTTATGTTCCTACTAGTGGAATTGTTGGGTCAAATTGTATTTCTATTTCCAACTCTTTGAGAAAGCACCAGACCACCTTCCATCTTGGTTGCAGCTTACATCTTAGCCCACTGTGTATCCCTTGTACTGTCCGTGGCCATTAACATTGCCCTGACTGTCACTGGTCTTTCCAGACAATGTATCCCAAAGAAGCAAGTCCAAATCTCACCAGTCTTATTTCTAAGGAAACTTCTGGGTGTATTTCTTGTATGTCTTTCTTTACAGTCCTTATTTTTTTAAGACAAAAATGTAAATATTTCTTAAGTTTCAAAAGTAGGATTCAAATTCATTCAAGAGAAGAAGGTGTAAGGTAAGTGGTGTTGTTGTAGTTATATGCCGTCGAGTCGCCTGTGACTCATAGCGACCCTATGTACAACAGCCCTAAACTTCGCTCTGTCCTGTGCCAAT
>NW_006399837.1:10938958-10940364 GCF_000299155.1 Elephantulus edwardii | reverse complement strand
CGGCTGTTGGGGACCTCTCCAGAGTACTGAAAAGCAATGGTGTCACTCTGGAGACTAAGGTGTGCCTGATACAGGCCATGGTCTTTGCAATCACTTGCTATGAATCAGAGAGCTGGACAATGACTAAGGCAGATAGAAGGAGAATTGACACCTTTGAGCTGTGGTGCTGGAAAGAGTATTGAATGTACCATGGACTCCTAAGAAAATGAACAGGTTCATCCTGGAGAGGGTTAAACCAGGCTGCTCCTTGGAGGCAAGGATTCTGAGGCTGAATCTGACATAGTTTGGACATGTTGTAAGGAGGGACCAGTCCTTGGAGAAGGATGTCATGCTTGAAAGGGTGGAGGGACAGAGAAGGAGAGGAAGACCCTTGATGAGGTAGATTGATTCAGTGACTGGAGTAATTGGGGTGGGTATGTCTGAGACAGTGTGATTGGCACAGGACAGAGAAGGGTTTAGGGCTGTTGTACATAGGGTCACTACGAGTTGTAGGTGACTCGACAGCACCTAACAACAGCAACAAAGTGAACTCCATTGCAGTACCTACCTCACTCCTGGGATATTTGTCTCCGTCATCATAATCCTACCACACCTCATGGGAGCCATCGATGTCCGAGCCCAGAGTCCAGCAGCAGCAGGGCTCCAGTCCTGCCCACCATCGGCCAAACCCTCCCGTGTTAGCTTTACAACAATTTTTTAATCTTAGTCTTGGGATTTTTTTTTTATATGACACCTGTCATAACTTTCTCCACCCACCGTGTTTGAGAAGGGCTATGTCTTTGGGTGTAGTAGTGAATCATAGGGTCTCTACCACTAATAACCCAGCAGCACCTCGAAAGTCAGCAAAGTGGGGAAAGTGTACAAGACAGAATTGGAGAGCAAAGTGCAGGGAAAGGGGGGGAACAGAGTGGGGAGAAGATGAAGGAGGGAGAATGGAGAGGAGATGAGGGAGAGGAAGAGACGGGGGAGAAGAAAGGAAAGTGGTTGTCCTGAGCTTATTAGTTAAAGACATGAGGAGAAAAAATACTCTTCTTTCACAGAAGCCTCGAGGATCCTGTTGCCCTCGTGTCCCTTTCACAAGACTTTCATTCAATTGTTATATTTGCGCTAGAACCCAGAGAAGACAGAAGCAGGTTTAGAGCAAGCTAATTAATGTACTCTATTAGAAATATTTCCTGTGGCTGCCACTGAATGTGTGCTGAATAGATGGAGAAATTCCTACACAGGGAACAGAGGAGATGAAGAGAAAGACCGGGGCGAGCTCTGGTGACCTAATGGCAAGAAGCTGCACTGCAATCCCAGACGTGCACGGTTCAAATCCACCAGATGCTCTGCTGGAGAAGGAGGAACAATCTCCTCCTGTACCAGTCAGATCTGATTTGATGGTACACACACACACACACAAA
>NW_006399837.1:10937168-10938858 GCF_000299155.1 Elephantulus edwardii | reverse complement strand
CTGATTTGATGGTACACACACACACACAAAATAATAAAATAAAAATTTTAAAAGTAAAAAAATAAAAAAAAGAGAGAGAGAGAGAAAGACCAGACACAATGAAAGAAAGTTGACCGGTGCCCAATGTGCTCAGCCCATGCTCCGGTCGGGGGTGGGCAGTGGCCATGATTCATCAGTAAAATGGAGGCCCTCACTCTCAAGGAACACACACTTGCAGCGTGTGAGATGGGGATGCGTCTTGGGGGAAAACTGATGTAATCTGGAAGGGCCTTTGTTGACGACCCAGCCAGAGCTGCTCTGATGAGGCTTTGCTGTGAGGCCACATGGCATTCTTCCAGAGGCCTGTGTTCGCAGGGGGACCATGTCTCCAGGTCCATAAGAGACAAGGCAGAGGCAAGCGAGGCCTAACAGGAAGAAAGCAAGAATACGAAAAGCGCGACACCTCAGGGGGCCTTCAAATCCATCGCCCACTTCACAGGTAACGCTGAAGTCCACAAGACTGTGGGGAATATTTTGGGTCCGAGACCTATCTACATACCAGTTCTAAAGGACGCATCACCTTCACTCAAGAAACATTACCACTAAACTTAAGAGACACTGCTCACAGCATAAGAAACCATCAGCAGCTGACGTGTTTACAATCACAGAAGCCAAGGGAGCTTCAGATATAAGCTATCAGATCAAGGGTTGGACAACGGAAGATAGATGCTAAAGGGAGTGGGTAGAAGTGGATGGGTATCCTGGTGGATGGTGGAGCAGAGAAATAAGTGGGTAAAGACACTTGTGTCAAAGGCAGGGACAACACTGATACTAATGGTTAACTCCACAATAAAGCATATATCTTTCACTTTTAATGTAAAATGCTTGTTTGTTGGATATTTCTCTAAATCTGAACATTCCGATTAAGACAGACTCAGAAGACAGATTGGCCATCCACTTCTGAAATAGCAGGCCTCTGAAAACCCTATGTACAACAGCACACGTGTAGAATAACAGAAAGGCAACTGAGGTGGAGCTTTCAAGTATGGAAATACAAAGGAAGAGAAACAGTTGTAAGCAGACACTAGTGATTGGGACATGGAATGTGAGAACCATGAATGTAGGAAAATTAGATATTGTTAAGGAAGAAATGGAACGCATAAATATCGACATACTAGGCATTGGTGAGAAAAGAAGGACTGGCATGGGGCATTTTGAGTTGGATGACCATATGATATATTACTCAGAGATGAAAAGGTGAGGAAAAATGGAGTTGCTTTCATAGTTAAGAAAGTCATTTCTAGATCCGTCCTGAAGTACAATATTGTGAGTGACAGGGTAATATCCATACGCATACAAGAAAGTTATATAGTATAGTTAATTTTATTGGAGCATTTAAAGAGCATTTGTAAACCAGGGGAGAGAAAAGACATTCAGCTGTCTGTGAGGACAGAATTCTGAGCGCAGCCATCCACCCAGACATAAGGAACTGGGGCTTCACTTGGCCAAGCTCAGGGACTCAGCTGTTTTCAGAGTCTCAAGCTTTGTCCTCTAGATGGTTCTTATTCACATGGAAGATTTTACATGGAAGACTTGAGACACAAAAAGCAAACAAGGAGAGCCAGGATGGGAGGGTGGGGCGGAAGAAGTGTGTCCCCCGAGGAGCAAGCTGGGCCCAGCCCCCTGCAGGCCCCTCCTAGGAGCAGCACTG
>NW_006399837.1:10932363-10936933 GCF_000299155.1 Elephantulus edwardii | reverse complement strand
ACAGCAATTCCCCCGGTAACACCTGTAGGTGGTGCAGCTGCTAGAGTTACCACAGCCGCCACAGCCACCACAGCTGCCACAACCACAGGAACCCATGGTGTCAGGAGAGAGGACTCAGAGGAGGTGAGCAGAGAGGAGTCAGGAGGTGAGAGAGAGGTGTGACGGCTCGTTGGGCTGTGAGGCCCTTATATACCGACTTGCATGGAGAGTGTGAACACCCAGAGCACATGACCCCTGGTCACTTCCTTGTTCCTGACTGCAGTCTCCACAGTGTCCAGGCTTCTATCTTGTTTACACCCTATGGAATCTGTTTGACTCAACTTATTTGCAAATTTTAGCTTTCCTTTTTTTTCAAAGTCCTCTTAGAAGCCAGTCAAGAGATAGCAGCGGTTAGGGGCGGACACCATGGTCACAGTAGCACGGTTGACATCTCCTGAGCTGCTGGGAAAGGCGGGAATGTGACCCTGCCGCCCGCTCTCCCTCTCCACTCCTCCTCCCTGGTCCTGCTCCGTCCGTTCTGGTGAAATCACCTGGCTTTCACAGGACATCCTGAGATGCTGGAGAGAATTAGGAAAGACTTCATCTCACACACTTTGGACGTGTTATCAGGATGGGCCAGTTCCTTGAGAAAGACATAGAATGTTGTGAAGTGGAAGGTGAGTGAAAGCAGGCAGACCTTTAGGGAAGTGAGCTGACACAGTGACTTCAACAATAGACTTACACAGAGCCGAGAATGAGGGTGGGACAGGATTGGGCAGGTTTGACTTTGTTGTACGTAGGATGACTATGAACCTGCTTGACAATATGTAACAACAACAACATAGAGGAAGGATTTTTTTTCCACCAAGTTTTGACATTTACTAGTTTTGCCGGCCTGATCTGTTCCCTCAAAGTGGTTCTGACTCGCAAGACCTGTGTCCGACAAGAACTGTTAGCAAAGGCACATTTCTTCTGAGGGATCTCCGGTGGAAGTCGTCCGTCAGCACTGTGGTGAGCCACTTATTCTTTAGCACTGACCTCGTTTGTGCACCGCTGTTGGTAGGAGCCATCCAGCTGGATGCAACTCCCAACCATCCTAAGGACAGCAGGACGAGACCCTGCCTGGTCCTGCCCCACACGATCTCCATAGTCACTGGTCTAGCTGAACCCATTGCGGCAGCCGCTGTCAGTCTGTCTCATTGAGGGGTTTCCTCTTTCTTGCTGACATTCTGTAAGCATGAGATAATCTCTAGGACTCATTTGTTGCTGTTGCTGTTTTTGTTGTTCTATGCCATTGAGTCAGAACCGACTCATAGCTGACCCTCCACAGGGTTTTCAGAGGCTGTAAAATGTGTGGGAGATTACCTATCTCCCTCCTATGGAGTAGCTGAAGACACAAACTGCCTGCTTTTAGCTTGTTGTTGTTGTTGTTATGTGCCATCGAGTCATTTGTGACTCATAGTGACCCTATGTACAAGAGCCTTAAACACTGTTCTATCCTGTGCCAACCTCGCCATCTGAAACACACTCATTCCCACCACTCCACTCACAGAATCGATCCATCTCATCGAGGGTCTTCTTCTCCTGCACTGTCCCTCCACTCTCCCAAACATGATGTCCCTCTCCAAGGACCAGTCCCTCCTTGCAACATGCCCAAAGTATGTCAGACGAAGCTTCAGAACCCTTGACTCCAAGGAGCACTTCGGCTTCACCCTCTCTAGTACAAACCTGTTTGTTCTCCTAGCAGTCCATGGTATATTCAACACTCTTCTCCAGCACCACAACTCAAAGGCATCAATTCTCTTTCTATCATCCCAATTCACTGCCCAACTCTCCGATGTCATAGCATGTAATTGCGAAGACTATAGCCTGGATCGGGCGCACCTTAGTCTCCAGCCTGACGTCATTGCTGTTCAGTATTCTTGAAAGTAGGTGGTGCAGTTCTTTAGCACTAAGCCATTAGAGCTCCCTCCAGAATCTAGCAGTATGAACTAAAGGCAGTCTTGTTGTTAGATGCTGTCAAGTCGACTACAACGCATAGTGGCCCTGAGAAAAGCAGATCAGAACCTTGTCCTCTCCTGTACCGTCCTCATGATCTCCTCAAGCTCAAGTTTATTACTGGAGTAATTGTGTCAGTCTGTCCTGTTGAGGGGCCTCCTCTCTTTCTCTGACCCTCCACCTTTCCTAGTATGCTGTCTCTTTACCAAACACTAGTCCCTCCTAACAACATTCCCAAAGTTGGTGAGACCACATTTTACAGCCTTGCTCTACGGAACACGCTGTTTGCTGGTTGCAATAACTTCAAGACAATTTGGTTTGTCCTTTCGACAGTCTATAGCATATCCAGTCCCTTCACCAACGCTAGAAATCACAACCATTAATTCTTCTTTCATTTTCCTTACTCACTGTCCAACTTTCACATACATAAGAAGCAATTGAAAATACAGTGTGGAGCAGGCAAACCTTAGTTTTTAAACAGACAGCCTTGCTCTTTAACATTTCAAAGAGGCCCTTGGCAATGCCATTTTTCCAACCCAACATGTCTTTTGATTTCCTGATGCTGCCAATGGGTGTTGATTGAGGATTTAAGCGTAATTAAACTATTGACAACTTCTGTCTTTACCTACTGTGATGTTACCTATTGGTCCAGTGTTGAGGACTTTTGTTTTCTTGATATTGAGATGTAGCCCATATTGATGACTGCAGGGTTTTTTACCTTCTTCAGTAAGCAAGTTCAAAGCTTGTTGTGAGGCTCATTCTGTGCTATGCAAGCTACAGGTTTTGACAAATGCATAATGTTTTGTATTATCACAGCTTTCTTGAAGTTCACCAATCCTCACACACACCCGCCACCCTCCCCCTCCCTACCCCCCCCCCCCACCCCCCGCATATCTCAGAGTCATCTCCTAGCCATTCACTCATTGCTTCCTTGTTTGGGGTTCCTTCCACAGCCCCGCTCCCTGTTGTCTGTGCCATCAATTCCTTGATGTCCCCACCATACGGGGTCAAATGACTTAGCACAGAGACTTAGCACTGATAGAGATAATCTGATCAAGGACATGAACTGCCAAATGCACACACAAATCTAGGTTAACTGTCTCCTCAGAGGTTCAAGAGAAGAGGAGAGGTAAGGAGGCTTTTGTACCTACAGGTAGGAGGACAGCGGAAGGTATGAGATGCAGAAGAGGTAGATCCACTTTCTGGATGCCTGAGGCCGGACGTGCAAAAGTTGGACAATGACTAAATAAGACTGGAGAGACTGGATGCCTTTGAGTTGTGATGCTGAATGCTCTTTTTTTTTAATGCTCTTTCAAGGTGAGAATGGAGAGCGTTAGCCTCATATACCTTGGGCATGTTATCAGAAGGGACTAGCCTCCGGGGAAGAGCTGGGAAAGTAGAGGGTCAGTGAAAAAGAGGGAGGCTTTTGATGAGATGGTTTGACAAGAAGACTTTAACAACGGATGGACGTACAGCTGATACTGTGAGGATGACACAGGACAGGAAGAATTGGGGTTCTTGTTGTACATGGGGTCCCTGTGAGTCAGGACTAACTCGATGGCACCAAATAACATCAACGTCAGGGTCAAGAATGAATACCTCACCAGAGGGAAACAGACCCAAGAGTTCATTTTAAACATGCACCCTCCTCAGACTTCTTTTCTGCTCTTAAGTCAGTCATTAAAGCCTCAATAGGAAGGTTATTCCTATTTTCTGCTCTTAAGTCAGTCATTAAAGCCTCAATAGGAAGGTTATTCCTATCAATAAGCTTTAGAAGACGACGTAGGGTGGGAGGTTTCACCCCGGTGTGTCTACTGTCAGCAAACCCAGTGGTGGCTGAGGCCTTTGAACCTTTGCCTGGCTGTGTGTGGTTCAGTGTAGGGTCCCAGCCTTCCATGCAGGAGCCCTGGCATTGTCCGCTAAGTGGCCTCAGGTGCAGACACCACCCATCTGCCCAGGTTGTTGGAATGCTAAACAGGGTTCGCTGGAGCTTCCAGACAAAGAAGAAGATCCTGGAGATCAGCTTCCAAAAACCAGCCAATGAAAACCGTGTGGACCCCAGCGGTCCACAGTCACGGGATGGCTGTGTTCCACGTCTTTGCCCATGAGGCTGACTCGCTGGCAGCTGGTGACAACAGCCCTTCACGGTGTGTGCACCAGGCCCATTTCTTCAGCACATGGGGACACAGAGCAGGGTTCCCCTGGCGTGGACAGCCTCACTGTGCCCTAGCACCCAGCATGCTTCCTGGAAACATCTGGACCATTTAAAAGATAGACTAGCAGATCTCAAATGAAAGGCTGAAGGTGTAGTTAAGGCAGTTAAACAGGAACAGGAAGAGATGGTGTTATTCTTCGAGGGAACTCAAGTGCAGTAACAACCAGGAAGAGGCCACGTGTCTTCCTCGTTCTCCCCACAGAGTCAGTATATAAGGGCCTCACCGTCAGAGGAGGCATCACACCTCACTCTCACCTCCTGACTCCTCTCTGTTCACCTCCTCTGAGTCCTCTCTCCTGACACCATGGGTTCCTGTGGTTGTGGCAGCTGTGGTGGCTGTGGCGGCTGTGGTAACTCTAGCAGCTGCACCACCTGCAG
>NW_006399837.1:10923204-10932093 GCF_000299155.1 Elephantulus edwardii | reverse complement strand
CAGTGCTGCTCCTAGGAGGGGCCTGCAGGGGGCTGGGCCCAGCTTGCTCCTGGGGGTGAGACTTCCCCTGCCCCCTTCACCTGCCCCACCTGTCATCAAGATCTCCTCTGGAGACTTAATCTCTAGGGCAGTGACTTCGCTTCTGGACTTGAGACGTCTATCCATCTTGCCTCTGGTGTTTCCAGTCATCTCATTTTACCTGTCTAGTCAAATAGAAGGACCCAAAACAAAGACACAAGTCCCGCCCAGCTCCTACAGCAGGACTTCTACCCCCGAACCAAATCCACATCATCACCTTCCAATATAGTCACTTAATGCATAGGATTCTTCCCTCCCCATCAGTATGCCTTCCTCTCTGCCCCTTTACATCCTGGATTCCTGTCTGTCAACACTTGTTTTCTAATTTTTCTAATAAAACACAACATTTCTAACATTTTCTTTCTGCCTTTGTCTTGGTTTGACTAACCCAAATCCAGACAGATCTTGATCTTTTTTTCTCAGGCCTTTGGGGGTTAAAGTGGTTACCCAGGTCTCACGGTATGCAGGAGGGACAGAGGGGTATTTCACTGGGCACCTGGGGCTTCTTACGGACCTGGAAATGGGTCATGGTCATAGTGAAGAACATTATGCGCATAATCAATGTCCCTGAACTGCAAATATGAAGACTGTTGGAATGTTCAGTGTTTTGTTACATACATATTTATCACAATAAGAAAGTAGTTCTTAAATAAATGAGTAAAAAGAACATTAGTAGATAAGCAGTGAGAGATAGCTGAGTACGTCAATGGCTACACACCAGCTCTTCTGTTGTCCGTGATCGTAAGCTATCAAAGCAAACAGAATGCTCAACATAATACTTTTTAATCCACATTTTAAATTCTCTTTTGAGGTGGGAGTTTGGTTTAGAAATAGGCAAGCTTCTCAAAGGCATTAAAACTCTCCTCTATTTCAATACTCCACTGATAAGGAGGACTGGAAAGAGAAACAGAAACAGAGATAAGAGGAGGAAATGAAATGTGATATTGGTTACCTCCTTAGCCATAAAATCAGAATTAGATGGTGCTTCGGCAACCACTGTGAAATATTTTGATAATAGATTCTATAGAATAATACTAATCAAAAGGAGGGATGTGTAGAATTTCCAATATTCATAGAATTTAAATTTTCTTAGAGCCATGAGGTTAGATGGCCCAAGGAACTATTGTCCTGAGATAGTCTTTAAACTTGCAACTGTGAACCAAAAATACCCTGAAATATTCTTTAAAGCAAACAATACTTGAACCTACCTAGTAAAGGCAATGTGTTGGAACATTATGTAAAGATCTATCTGCGTGGAACCAAACTATCTATATGACAACAAAACCCAAAAACTGTTGCTGTAAATTCCAATTCTTAGTGACCATTTAGGACCAAGTAGAGCTCTCTCACAGAGTGTTCAAGACTTTGATAATCTTTGTGAAAGCCAATTGCAGTATCTTTCCTAGAACAACTGGGGTTAAACAGCTGAACTTCTACACCACCAGGGTTCCTAGATTAGCAAAAGCAACTCAAAAGATTAGTAGGAAAGTTAAAGGGGAAGTGAGTTTATGTTAATGGGGAGCAGTAACTCAGAAACGGGAGGAGTGTGGGTAAGAATGGGCACATCGCATGAAGAATGTCACTAATGTCACTGTATTGGACCTGTAGAAACAGCTGAACTGAGTTAGCCTCTTCTGTAGTCAAGGATTCTGAGGCTCCATCTGACATACTTTGGACATGTTGAAAGGAGGGACCAGTCCTTGAAGAGGGACATCATGCTTGGGAAGGTGGAGGGACAGCACAGGAGAGGAAGACCCTCTATGAGGTGGATTAGGTGTGTCAGGGACAGTGAGGTTGGCTCAGAGTTACAGGAGGCTTGACGGCACATAACAACAATGACTATTTTGTATATTCAACAACAAAAATAAAGAATTTTTAAAAATCATATTTGATTCACAAAGAGTCACCTTAAACAGATTCAGAGATGCCATTATTGCCAATATTTGGAATATGTTATCTGATTTCCATCTCCTCGGCCATTTACCGTCTGTCTAAAGGGTGGAATTCCAGCCCCCTCAGACCGGATTTTCTTCCCCTACAAGTTCTTCCCGAGGTGTGCAGGTGGAATGTGGATAGTATTATTAGGTCAGCTCTCCCCACCTACCTACAGGGTAAACCTGTCAGGTCATGTTGATTGGGCATCAATGGACATAAAATCCACTTTGTTCTCTCAGTCCTCATTCCAGCCACAGCGAGATGCCTCTCAGGCTCTCTAATTTTTTATCAGAGGATTCCTTGTTTTCTACATTAATTTACTTTCTCTAGAAGATGGTGAGGGACTAGGGTTTCATCTTATTCAATTTCAGATCTTCCTTGACTTTATCTATGGTTGTTATTGTTGTTATGTGCCGGTAAATCGCTTGCAACTCATAGCTACCCTACGTAAAACAGTCCTGAATCCTGCTCTATCCTGTGTCAACCTTACTGTCTCTGACATACCTGCCCTTATTACCCCACAGTCACTGAATCAAACCATCTCACCGATGGTCTTCCTTTCCTGCACTATCTCTCCAACCTCCCAAGGATGACGTGCCTCTCCAAGGACTAGTTTCTCCTTACAGCATGCCCAAAGTATGTCAGATGAATCCTCAGAATTCTTGCCTCCAAGGAGCAGCCCAGTTTCACCTTCTCCAGGACAAACCTGTTTGTTCTCCTAGCAATCTATGATCTATTCAGTACTCCACTAGCACCACAGCTCAAAGGCATCAATTCTCTTTCTATCATCCTTAGTCATTGTCCAGCTTTGAACACATAGCAAGTAATTGCAAAGACTACGGCCTGGATCAGGCACATCTTACTCTTCAGACTGACATCATTGCTCTTAAGTACTCTGGAGAGGTCTCTGACAGCAGACTTTCCCAATGCAATTCATCTTTTGATTTCCTGGCTGCTGGTGCCAAAAGGTATTTTATCTATGGAATATATTTTTATTTGCGTCCATTGTTTAGATTCAAGACACTGTATGGTGCCTTGATCCCTGTGCTTGTGCCAGGTTGTGGAAATTCACTTCTCAAAGGAGAAGTGGTGTGGTTAGGATCTCTATATTTCTTTTGTATCTAGAGAAGACTCTGGACCTTACCTCATTCCCAAGTAACACTATTTACTCTGAAGACACTTGAGGAGCAACTGAAACACAAGTGTGGGAAGCCAAATTTCATACTAAATATTTCATCCGAGACGTTGGGCTGTATGAGGAGGAATGTGGCATCAGGATTGGTGGAAGAATCGTCAACAACCTGCGTTATGCAGATGACACAACCCTGCTCGCTGAAACTGAGGAGGACCTGAAGCACTTGCTGCAGAAGGTCAAGGACTGCAGTCTTCAATATGGATTGAAGCTCAATATCAAGAAAACAAAGATTCTCACCACTGGGCCAATTGGCAGCATCAGTATGGATGGTGAAGAGATTGAGATAGTTAACAGTTTTAGTTTGCTTGGCTCCACAGTCAACACTCTTGGTAACAGCAGCCAGGAAATCAGGAGACGAATTACATTGGGAAAGTCAGCTGTGAGGGACCTCTCAAGAGTACTGAAGTGCAACGATGTCAGGCTGGAGACTAAGATGCGCCTGATCCAGGCTATAGTCTTCGCAATCACATGCTATGCATCAGAGAGTTGGACAGTGAATAGGGATGATAGAAAGAGAATTGATGCCTTTGAGTTGTGGTGCTGGAGAAGAGTGTTGAATATACCATGGACTGCTAGGAGAACAAACAGGTTTGTCCTGGAGAGGGTGAAGCCAGAATGTTCCCTGGAGTCAAGGATCCTGAAACTTCATCATACTTTGGGCATGTTGCAAGGAGGGACTGGTCCTTGGAGAAGGACATCATGTTTGGGAGAGTGGAGGGAAGGTGCAGGAGAGGAAGACCTTCAATGAGGTGGATCGATTCTGTGAGTGGAGTGGTGGGAATGAGTGTGTTTCAGATGGCGAGGTTAGCACAGGATAGAACGGTGTTTAGAGCTCTTGTACATAGGGTCGCTATGAGTCGCAAATGACTTGATGGCACATAACAACAACATATCATGACATGAGAGAGGCATGGATACAAGCTGGAATTCACCCTGAAGCACTAAGGCAGACTTTAGATGTATACAGGGGTAGGCACTAAGGCAAACTTTAAGTGTTCACCCAATTCTTGTATTGTATTTGCTAGCCCCTCCCTCCTGAGTTAAATATAAGGTTTTCTATAGAAAGAGCTGAGCTTCATTTGCATGGAAGGCTCTTTGTGATTTGCTCCCTGGCCATTTTCAATAAAGGCACAGGGAAGCTGATTCAGCTATTCAGTTGTTTGAACGGCTGGTCTCTTCCTTTATCTCTATATTTTCTCCTACATTCTTGATGCTCTCTGTCATTTGTTATACTTTACACTTTCTTGACAACAAGTGATAGAGCATGCTTCAGATCATAAGCTGCCTTTCGCCACCTGTCTTGGTGACTCTCACCCACGGCAGCCCCATGGGCATCAAGGTAGAATTTCTCTATAAGATTTCCAATGACAGGACCTTTGGGAAGTAAATGGATAACGTTTTCTTCTGAGGTACCTTTAGGTAGATTGGACCCATCAACTTTTCAGTTAGCAATTGAGCCTTTAACTTTTTGCTTTACTCAGTCTTGAGGCATTTAAAAAAATTCAGAGGCTTTGCTTTCTGTCAGTAAATTTCCGTTGAGAAATGTCTAAATAAAAAGACATATCTAAGGTGCTGAGGGGTCAAATCAAAGATGGAAGCAGACCCAGATCCTGATGTCGGGTGTTTCCAGGGTACGGATGAGTTGTTGACAAAGAGTTGGAACCCACATTCAATAATGATCCTTCCACAGGCCTTCCTGTTGAGAGGAACTGGAGGAAGATAGGGGGGGTTTTAACTCATGAAGCATGTGTGTTTAATTTGAGTGGAAGTTTACAAAACCTAGTGGTTTTTCATTCACTCATTCATACACATTTTGCCTCATAATGTTGTTTACAAGACCCAAAATGTAACTGTACTTTTCTTTTCTTTCTCATTTTCTTTCTGTGATTCTCATTTCCATCAGTTTTTCTTTCTGCCCCACCCCTTCCTGCTTCAGGGATTTATCCTGGGGCAGATGTAATTCCTTTGACCTCATATAGTTGGCTATGCTAAGGAACAAGTGTCCCCCAGGCGTTAGTGGTCCCCTTAGTTGTTTTTGTTAAGTGCTGTTGAGTCGTAGGCAACTCATAGCGACCCTGTGAATGAAAGTCCTCGACAGTCATGTGACTTTCATCATTTCTCCATGTTCATAGGGTTTCCTGAAGTGGATGCCACTCCTTCCAAGCTTGTTTTAGCCTGGGAGCACGACTATCACAGTTGACATGTCAGTATCACAGTGTTCAGCTTCACAGCGACCACAAGTCCCCTTAGAGGCTATTATTTGGCTGAAAGTTTAGCCACAGGAGGGAGTTTTGTCCAGGTGCAAAAAGTGACTAAGAGTCATAGCCCTCGGGCTCCCACCAATTCCTCTCAGAGCAATAAGCCTGGCTTTTTAAATTATTTTTGTTTGTTTGTTTCACACTTCACCCCCTCATCATCTAGGATTTTCCATCCTGATCCCTTTTCGAGGGGTCATCATGATAGTTGGGCACCATCTATTTCTTCTGTTCTCAAGGTTATGGAAGTTGAAGTTCAAGTGGTCCATTAGTGTTTCAGTACCTGTTTAAATTTTCTACCACTTTATTTTTTTTTTCCTGTAAAGGAAGAGACAGATAATTTCACCTTAGTGGCTGCTCACAGGCTTTTAAGACCTCACATGCTACTCACAAAAGTTGGACATTGCTTTGTGGCCTGTGCTCTGCCACTCTTCTCTCACTATACCCAGGACCTTCTCCTGTGATCCTTCTCGGACTAGTGATAGGAATAGCAGGGCACTATCTAGGCTCAATGTCATGGAGACTGGAGTACATGTGGCCCATTAGTCCACTGGATTAATTATTTCTATGTCTTTTATTTTCTTCATTCTTCTCTGTTCCAGACAGAGAGAGATGAAAAGATCCATGTTAGATGGTCACTTTTTGTTTGGCTTTATTTTTCTTAACCACCTCTGATGCCCTGCCACCAAGTTCTTTAGTTTCACACGGTTCACGTGATGGCCAGAGGTCATTCCTATTACCCCCACAAATTCGTTCTTTCTATTCTTTCTATCTCTCTACCTACCTACCAAAGTCAAAGTATATTTAAATTTATCAATTTATGATTTAAGGGTCTTCTCTCACAACACCCCCTTAAACCCTATCCCTTGAAGCACAAGAGGAAAGGAAGATATTCTCTTTCAGGAGTGGGGCTTTCGAAGTCTTGTCTACAAGGTTATTCAGCTCCTAGACCTTCTGGTTCTGATATGGTGATGTTTGGTTTGCTTCAGTTCAGCTTTGTTGAAACAGCTCCATATGCCAGACTCTGATTAGGGTGACAAGGCAATACCCTAAGTGGGCCTTGTCAGGTTGGTATAAGAAAGGCCTTCTCCTGGGATACACCAAGGAGCCTACAGCTTCTTTCACAGCTTCTCGCCCCAACTGCCCAACCCCAACTGGGAGCTTCTGCTTCCTTCCCTTTTTACTTCAGTGATGAATATTGAGGACTCCTGAATCTACCTGGAATAGTCAGAGTTGACTGACTATGCGAAGTTGGCAGGAGGTGTCTTGGGACACACCATATTGTGCATGGAATATCTTCGGAGACCCATGCAGGGTAGTATGAAGATTGCTCTTTTTATTCTCTTAACTTCAACGCTTATCTTCTCAGATAGAACAAAAAGACGACCTTGTCATTTGGAGCAGCTGAAAAATGAAATTCCATAGTCCGTACTGTGGCCACAGCTAAATTCCAACACCTAGATTTTCAAGAGAGATGCTTAGTAAGTCATGATGTTTGGGTGGAAAATAAGTGTGGCCTGCGGAGCTATTGGGAAACTCAGTGGAATCAGCACTCGGGGTCTCCCTCATATGACTTTTGGAGTAATTCTCAGCAGCAAGACTATGACAAGAAAGTCCAGCATCTAGTAGAACAGTTAAATACAGGAATAGACAAAAAATGACCAAACATCAATAATGGGACTCAAAATGGGCACAGTGCCTGGCCACGCAACTGACATTTTGATAAAAAATTCTATAGAAGAATCCTTCTACAGAATATTTGATGCAAAGAGGGAAATGGAAAACAGAATTTCAAATTCTTACTGAATCTACACTTTTTGGAGTCATCACAACTGAATGAACCCCCAAAACTATTGCCCTGAAATGAT
The DNA here is from genome assembly GCF_000299155.1 of Elephantulus edwardii. Lineage (NCBI taxonomy): Eukaryota > Metazoa > Chordata > Mammalia > Macroscelidea > Macroscelididae > Elephantulus > Elephantulus edwardii. Next base: position 10,924,762 of record NW_006399837.1, on the reverse strand, counting down.
CTTTAAACTTTAAAGCAAAAATACCCCTGAAGTCTTCTTTTTTTAAAAAATTTAAATTTATTATTAATTTCAGTAAAAATTTACAGAGATTTTGGATTTCCATTCATTCACTGCTGCACTCTTTTCCTCTCCCAACCCTCCCCCCTAGTACACTACCCTCTTGGAAAAGTAAAACAAAAATTCTTTCATTGTTTTACAAACCCTCCCTCAGGTCCACTCCACCATGCAGCCTTTGCTCTGGAATCCTGTCATGACAAAAATACCTAATCACATATCCCTTTTAAACAGTTTTCTCCCTCTTCTGTTTCAATGCAGTATACATTATTGTATCTTTCTCAGTCTCTCCCCAACCCCAAGGTCAGTCCTGTTTTACAATAGTGGCACCATGCAGTAAATCCAAACCAAATAGTTAAGCTTAATTAGGAAAGAACATTTGCTTTGAGCAGTGTGCTCTTTTAAGACCTATATGGAATGAAATTGATGAGCCCAAACTAAATCATAAGCTTTGCTCCTGAGTCAGCGCCTTGGCAAACCCCCTACAGGACAGAGCAGAACTGCCTCGCGAGCGTCTCAGGTTTATGTAAACTTTACAGAAGCAGAACGACTTCTCTTTCTCTCACGGAGCTGCCAGTGGATTCCAACCACCAAACGTTGAGTTAGCTGCTTAACCACTGCACCACCAGGCTGACAAAAGCCTCTTGAAAGATTAGATGGCAAACTTGGAAACAGTGAGATTCTGTGAATGGAAGAGAACAGCTTGGGGAGAAGGTGGGTGAGAATGATCGTACAACTCCACATCATCAAAGCCGTTCATTCTCACACGTGAAAACTCTTGAATGATCTTTTTTTCTGGTTTATATATTCAGAAAAAGAGAAACTGAGTTCTTTTTTTAAAATGACAGATCTCAAGTCATTGTACAATATGTGGGGTCTGAACAAATATTCTTATAATCAGATTTTGTTCGGCAAGACTATCAGGAAAGAGATTTGGGTTCAGAACATTTAGGGTCAAGGTCCATGACACCCCACCTCTCCTGATACATCCAGGATGAATTATTCAGCCATTTATCACCTTCCATCTGTTGCAAGGAGTGTGTGCAGTTTGTCACTACTAATCGCTTTTGCTTACACAACATTGATTTCATCTATTGATACCAAAATGAATTTCCACCACCACCCCCTCCCTGATCAGAAAGCTTAGAGACTGGAGAAAGAAAAGAAGCAGTTCACTGAGGCTGATTTGGTTACTTTATTGAGTTGCTTTATGTAAACAGAGATGTCAGTGCAGTCAGAAAAAGCAGGGGCCTAAGTAAACACAGAGGGGAATTTCAAGAAGACATGGCATTCACTAACCTGATTCTATTTTACAGAGGACATGATTGTAAAGTTGACAGAGAGGATAGCACATTGATTACTTTGATGTTTATAACATGCAGGCAAGAAGAGAGAAACTACAGAAATTGGGGATCTGTATGGCCTGCTGATAAAGCTCAGGCCATGCTTGGGGCTTATAAATCAGAAAGGAGTGGACAGAAAGGGACAAGGGGCAGGGGAAGTG
>NW_006399837.1:10918904-10922759 GCF_000299155.1 Elephantulus edwardii | reverse complement strand
GTGGCGAGGCCCTTATATAGTGACTCTGCGGGGAGAACGAGGAAGACACGTGGCCTCTTCCCTGTTGTTCAGGCTGATAACAGCACCCTCATGTGACCTTACACGCCATTCCTTAACAGATCCTTATCACTTGACAAACATGCTAATTTTACCTTTTCTTTTAATGCATATCTGAAATAGAAAAGGAAACAATGATTGATTCTCCCCCTCTCTGGGCTGATTGGGAAGGTCTGTCTGTTTGTGATCTGAACTTCCTTCACCTGCTTTCTTTTATCTTAGTAGCATCGGCCCAGGACATTGGTTTTTCATTTCCACAAGCATTTATAGGGATCTCTGGTGGCCCAGTGGTAAGAAGCCCTGCTGCCAACCCAAAGGTATGCAGTTCATCAGCTGCTCCATGGGAGAAAGATGGGCAATCTTCTCCCACGAGATTTGCTGCCTCTGAAAACCTACTGGTGGATCAGGTCGGGGTCAGTTCTGACTCGATGATACTCAACCTAACAAGCATTTAAAACCAGTTACTCACACAGCAAACAGCTCTCTGGACTGAGAACTTCTTGAAACTCTAAAAGGAAAAGAATGGTCCTGGGTTCTTTCGGACCCGCTCCCTGCAGCCTGGGTTAGGATGTGGACGCAGTTGACAGGGCGTTCTGTATTGTAAAGGTGACCATCACAAGGTGGAGCCCCTGGCTGGTGCAAAAGGTTCAAGTTCACTCAGAGGTGGCAATCTACCTTTGAAAGTCAATGTGGCAACTCGCACCTGAGTGTGTAGCATCTGGTTTTCTTTGGGAAGTTCTCAGAAACTGTAAGGCACACCCTCGCATGATTCTTTGTCAGTGTGACCTTCCAGAAAGAGAAGGAAGTGGAGCAGCACCAGGTGGGGTCTCCAGGACTTGCCCCTCTGTCCACATCCACCCCCATCCTTAGGTATTTCGAAGAATGGGGAAATCCACATTCAGAGAAAACCAAGTAGAATAGACCCAAAAAGGAAAATACTAAGATATATCATAGTCAAATTCTCCAAATTAAAAGATAAAGATAGAATTCTAAAAGAAGACAAGAAAAACAAAGAGTCACCTACAAAGGGAAAGCAATTAGATTAAGTTCTGATTTCTCATCAGAAATCATGTGAGCTTGAAGGGGAAATTAGATTCTTTGCAGAAAAGAAGGGCCTTAAGGAATTTGTGAAAACAAGAACAAAACTATAAGAAATTTTAAGTGAAGTCCTATACAAAGACACCAAAGGAAACTGAATGGACCATAGTAACTAGAAACAACAGAAAAAGAAAAACGGCAAAATGGCAAAAGTAAAACTTGGCCTGACAATAATCACACTTAATATGAATGGACTAAATATACCAATTGAGAGGAAAAGAGTAGCAGAATGGATTAAAAAAAAACACCCAAAGCCCATCAATATGTTGCCTACAAGAGACATATCCAAAAAAGGAAGAGAAAGACAGACTCAAAATCAAAGGCTGGAAAAAATATACCAAGCAAATGGCAACCTGAAAAAAAAAGCAGGAGTGGCAATACTAATCTCTGATAAAATAGATTTCAGAATGAAAACCACCATCAAAGATAAGGAAGGGCATTACATACTGATTAAAGGCACAATAGATCAAGAAGGCATAACCTTGGTCAACATTTATGCACCAAATGATAGACCTGCAAAATACACAAAACAAGGGTTAACAGAATTTAAGAGAGAAATAGCACCACAATAGTTGTAGGAGATTCAATACATCACTATCACCAAAGGATAGGTCAACTCAAAAGAAATTCAACAAAGATGCAGAAGATCTAAACGATACAGTCAACTTGAACTTGTGGATGTATTCAGAGTACTGTACCCAACTAAAACTCAATTCACTTTCTTCTCAAGTGCACATGGTACATTCTCCAGAACTGATCGTATATTAGGACACAAAGCAAACCTCAACAAATTAAAAAATATTGAAATAATACTAAGTATTTTCTCAGACCACAATGCCATAAAACTAGAAATTAACCACAGAAGAGTAAAGCTTATAAAACCACCCATGTGGAAACTAAGTTAACTCTCTGCTAGAACATGATTGGGTTATAAAAAAAATAAAGAAAGAAATAAAAAGTTACTTGAAACAAATGACAATGAAAATACAATTTACCAAAACCTGTGGGACACAGCTAAGGCAGTCCTCAGGGGGCAGTTCATAGCAATAGGCACACACATAAAAAAAGGGAAAAAAGTTAATAGGCCAATTTAGTAGCGTGGCAGAATATAAGATCAATATCCAAAAATCAATAGGATTCCTCTACAGTAACAAAGAGTACTCAGAGAAGGAAATCTTTACAATAGCCAACCACAAATTGAGATACATGGGAGTGATCCTAACTAGAGATAGAAAAGACCTATATAAAGAAAATTACAGAGCATTTCTGCAAGACACAATAAAAGACCCGAAGAATTGGGGTAATGTGCCCTGTTCATGCATGGAAGACTCAATATTGTGAAAATTACAATCCTATCAAAAGCAATCTACATGTTCAATGCAATCCGAAGGCAGATACCAAATTTGTTTTCAAGGAGACTATAAGGGAAATTTTCAAATTTATTTGGAGAGGCAAGAGACCCCAAATAAGCAATACACTTCTGAAAAACAAAAATGAGGTCAGAAGCATAGCACTCCCTGACCTCAAAAACTACTACACAGCAGTAGTAACCCAAACAGCATGGTACTGGTACAATGACAGGCACATAGACCAAAAGAACAGAACTGGGAACCCAGAAATAGACCCAGATCTCTATGGTTAACTGATATTCGACAGGGAAATCAAAGCTATTAAATGGGAAAATGATAACCCCTTCAACAAATGGTGCTGACAAAACTGGAGCCTGCAGAAAACTGAAACAGGATCCACATCTTACATCGTTCACAAAAATCAACACAATGTGGATAAGAGACCTGGAGTAAAGCCCAAAGCCATAGCAATCATAAGAGACAAACTGGGTTCAAGCTTAGAAGCACTAGTCCAAGGTATAAAGAGACTTCCCAATACAACCAGAAATGCACAATCTAAAGAGGATACAATTTGATGCATGGGATCTTCTAAAGATTAAATCCATGTGTGCATCAAAACCTTTTTCCAACAGGGTGAAAAGAAAACCTACAGGCTGGGAACAAACATTTGGTAATGCCATCTCAGACATGAGTGTTATTATAAAAGTTTACAGAATATTCCTGGGCCTCCGCTAGAAAAAAGATTGACAACCCAGTTACAAAATGGGCAAAAGACATGGAAAGAATTTGCACATAGGAAGATATTCGAACGGCAGACACATGGAAGAAATGTTTCAAATAACTGGCAATAAGAGAGATGCAGATCAACAGGGCAGCAAGTAATAAATGTTGGAAAGGATATGGCGAGAAAGGAACTCTTATACATTGTTGGTGAGATTGTAAAGTGGTATAACCATTTTGGAAGGCAGTTTGGCGCTTCCTCAAAAAGCTGAACATAGAAATTCCATGTGACCCAGCTATTCTACTACTTGGAATATAACCTGAGAAAATGACAAGTGAGGCACAAACTGAGATCTGTACACCAGTGTTCATTGCAACATTATTCACCATCGGAAAAACATGGAAACAGGCCAATTGTCCAACCACAGACAAATGGATTGAGAAATTATGGTACATTCCCACAATGGAATACTGTGCAGCACGCAGGAGCAATAACTTTATAAATTATTACCTAACTTGGGAGGGACTGGAGAGCAGTATGCTCAGTTCCACAAGGATAAATATTGTATAAAACCATTTTTCTAGAATGAGTATAGGGATCCAAGAGGGGTGGGGGAGGGTGGAAGCAGAG
>NW_006399837.1:10915115-10918804 GCF_000299155.1 Elephantulus edwardii | reverse complement strand
TGAGGGAAATGGAAACAATTTGTTCTTAAAAAAAAACCCCAATGTATTCAAATTTTATAAATAAACTAGTAGATTTAAAAAAAAAAAAGAGCAAGCAGCTTATTTAAGGCTCCCTGGAAGATTTGTTCTGATTTTCCCTAGGTTTTAGACTAGCATGGTCTTCGTCTCCCCTGAGTTTTGGAATGTAGTCATTTCTGTGAGTATCTGGCTGTTCCTTTGTTCTACTCCAGAGCACAGACAAACAGCAAAGCCAATCCCACTGCCATCAAGTTGATTGGAGCCCAGGCCACTCTGTGAGATAGAGTCAGATTGTTCCACAGAGTTTCCAAGTCTAGTAACCTTCACAGGAGAAGACAACCGCATTTTTCTCTGGCTGGTTCAGACAGCTGAACTTTTCCTCAGCCATCAGATGCCTTTCTGCTTTAATGTGCTTGAATACTTCACCATCACATAAACTTAAGGGGCAGGTAGATGATGCAGCGGCTCCAGGAGCTCCTGAATGGCACAAGAAGTTAAGAGTCCAGGTACTGGCCAAAAGATTGGGGGGTCAGTATTCACTCCCCAGGCACTTCAGAAGACAGCCCACAGCCTTGAGAACCACACGGAGCGGTTCTCAGAACTCACGGCCACCGTGAGTAGGAGTTTACTCCCCAGGAATGACAGCAATCTCATGGATGTTGGTTGGATTGCCCTTCTCTTCTGGGCAAATGCCTGGCTGGGCTCTGTACAAACATAACACGATGAGCCCACACACTGTGTCTGAGAAGAGATGCATGAAAATAAATTCTGATACAAGCAGGTAGTGCTCCTTTTGATAGCTGAGCGGGTAGAATGGAGGACTGGAGAGCTTTCTAATACAAGAGGCTGAGACAAGAGCCATAAAAACCCAATGAAGGACTGTCATGGGGAATGGGAGAAACCAGTGGATTCCACATGGACGTGGGAGGAGTGGAGTTGAGAAGGTTGAGATGGGGTGTGTGGGATTTCGAGAAGGCACAGAGACCACAAATGGTAAGCACTAAGTCTGGGAACAGGGCCACTGCATAGATCTCCATGGTGAAGAATGGCTGGAGGGTCTGAAGTCAATGAGACAGTTGGCTTCAGGAAGGTCACTGACAACAGAACCAGGACTTGGAGAGAAGTGAGACTAGAAACGGAGACCAGTTAAAATACTTCTGGCAAGATGAAGCGCTTTGTGTGGGCCAAAGGAAATGAGGGAGAGGAAGAACGTCTGTAGGGGTGTTGACGAAGCAACAGCATTCCAGGCTGGGGAAATGGGGACACACAAACAGTAGTAAACAGTTTTCCTGGACCTGAGCTGGGAAAAGGCAGAGAGAGAGCGGAGAAATGAGGACCACAGGGTACCCAGGGTCTTAGACCAAAGAGCCACATTATGTAATCCTAACAATAATGCCTCCCACTGAGAGAGTGGGTATGTCACTGCAGTTACCCCAACACTGAGTCGGGCTTCTCCCTACACACCAATGAGCAGTGTTTTGTGCAGCTTGAACTTTTTTTATGGTTATTAATTTCTATTATTGCAAAATATATAGAAACTGAATTTGAGAATATTATTTCATAGGTTCACCCTACTCTTTTTTCCTCCATTTATACGCAAGCCAGAGCATTCTTTCCCTTTAAAACACAAGACACCACCAACAGCCAGAGGCTTTTAGTGTTGTTATAACTGTGGATTGATTTGAACACTAAAAAGTTCAATTAGTAAACAAATTAACACTATACAGTAACATTTATATAGAATTTTAGGTTCATCATGTGCATACATATGTAAAACCCACAAATGTCACAATTACCTTTTTATATTTCAGAACTTTTAATCACATGTTGCATGTTATTGTTGCTGTTGTTGTGTATTGTCAAGTCACAACCAACCCATAGATGACCATCCAGTGGGTTTTCAGAGGCAATAAATTGCATGGGAAGAGATTGTCCCTCTTTCTCCCATGGAGCATCTGGTGGATTTGAACAGCACACCTTTGAGATTGCAGCACAGTTTCTTCCCACTATGCCACCAGAGCTCCCATATTGTATAATTACATATTATAGTTGACCCAGGATTCTACTTTTATCCCTGTTATGAAGGTAAGTCTCTTGAATCAGGATCTGCAGTGTTAATTTCATTTCTCTCCCAATAATTTTTGCTGAAAGTTCTTCATTACCTCAGATTCTGGCAGTGATAGCTCTTTCTGTCAACGGACTATGCAAGCATCCCTCCTGGGAGTTAAGGAGTCACCGTAACCACCTTTTCACTATTTGACCGGCTCTGGCTTTCTCCATGTCCTCCACTAGCCCATCTTGTTTTGCACACGGCAACACCGGAGGGTCATTTCAGGCTCCTGTAGAATGTCCTGGGTCCATTCACTTGGTATTTCTGTTGTTAAGTATTGCTGAGTCAGTTCAGACTCTATTGCTATTTCTTTTTTTTTTAAGTATTTATTGTAGTTTTGGTTTTTATTTTTTTTTTATTGGTAATGAATGGAATTCTGGTAGTGTTATAATGAGTCTTTTTTTCCCCTACTAGTTTATTTATAAAATTCAAATACAAATTTGAACAAATTCTTTCCATTTTCCCACCCATCAAATTTGTACAACGCAATGATTAACAGAACCAAGTATCAGGCTTGAACTTTTAACCTTAATTATTAAGTAGAGAAAGACTGGACAGTGCTCAGAATGCATGTTAAGGAGAGCTGCTTTCAGCACCACCCACATCCACAACAGTCTTCTCTGACCATGATGCCCACTGATATCAAGTCATTTCCGACTCACAGAAACTCTACAAGACAGAACAGATTTGCTCCACAAAGTTTCGAGACTTAGAAATCTTCATGAAAGCAGCCAGCCACATCTTTCTCACACAGCACAAATTGTGGGTTTGAGCCACCAATTTTCTGGTTCACCTTGCCCACTGAGGCCAGAGTCCCCAATCCCAATGATCCAACCTGCAAATGTCAGGTCACAGGGGAACTGCTGCAAATACATGACCCATTAGTCAGTAGCCTCAATCTTTACACAGCAAATGGCTCAAAGGCAAAAGCATGCCAGTTCAAAGGAACCAGGTGGTGGTGTCCCAAACAGAGGATGCTGCTCTGCGCATCTATCAATTAACTTCCTGTTTATGGTCCCACTGGGAAGAAAACTACTTGAGCAAAATCAAAACAAAGCCATTGAGTTTCTCAACATTTGTTACGTGCTGGCATTAGGGATGGTACGACAAAATGTACCTCTCAGTAACTCTAATAAGAGATGGAAGGGTAAGTAATTGGGACGATTAAGGAAGGAAAAAGAGAGTCAAGCAGTAGCCTGTAAAAGTGGCGATGCCTCAGCTCTTGCCTGAGTGAGTTCCAGGGGAAGGGCTGCGAGGGTTTTGGTTACACTCACAGTGCTTGAGCTGGAGTTTGAACTCTAGACTCAACTGTAGAGCAAAGGAAGGAAGCACAGGCATCTGGGTCAGAGGTCATGTGCTGCCTCTTCCCTCTACCTCCCCCAAGGCGTGTGACTCTGGACAGGTGACCTCAATTTCCTGAGACCGAAAATAGTAGTATCCATGTCACAGGGCGACTATGGAATTTAAATATGACGTTGTTGTTGTTGTTGTTGTTGTTATGTGCCGTTGAGTTGTTGACAATTCATAGCGACCATAAACCCATAAACAGCCCTAAACCCTG
>NW_006399837.1:10895380-10914062 GCF_000299155.1 Elephantulus edwardii | reverse complement strand
AGTACCACGACCCCTTCTAAATCCAGCCTGGACTTCTGGCAGTTCTCTGCTAATGTACTTTTCCAGTCTTTTTTGGATAATCTTCAGTAGAATCTTGCTTGCATGTGAAATCAATGAGATTGTTCTGTAGTTTCCACACTCAGTTGGGTCATTAAATATGATAAGGGAGTTAAATACATGGTTTCTAACCAAAAGGTCCTTGGTTCAAGCCCCCTCAGTTGCTATGTGGGAGAAAGACCTGGTGACCTGCTCTCATTAAGATCACGAAGGCTGTATAGTGGAGTGGACTTGGTCGGGGAGGGATTGAATAACAATGAAAGAATTTTTTCTTTTACTTTTCAAAAAGAAAAGCTAATTGTGGGGAGGGGTGGACAGGGAGAAAAGAGCAACAATGAATGAATGGAAATCCAAGTCTCTGTAAACCTTCATTAAAATCAATTTAAAATAAAAAAAAAATCACAGACTCAGAAACCCTGAGGGGCCTTCACCTCTGTCACATGGGTCCCTCTGTGTCAAAATTAACTCAGTAGCAGCCAATAATAATGTATCTGAAACACTCAGAAGAGAGCTCAGGATGTTGGAAAAGCTCACTAAGTGATAGCTGTTCGCAGTATTTCAAGGTAGGTAAGAATTTTGTAAGGGAAAATCCGACTCAACCTGAAGACAGTAAGGAAGTCATTTACGTCTAATAGAAAAGGTATCCAAGGGAGTTAAGCCAAAACCAAACCATAACCATGCGGTTGATTCCCTCCACAGGGAGGAGGAAGAACCCTGCTTATCTTTCTCCTACAAAGTAGCTAGTGAATTTGAACCACCAACCATTCAGTTACCAGACCAAGATGTTAGTTACTGTGCCACGAGGGCTCCTTATTCAAGGAAGTTAGTGTGCATTAAAATTGGAAATAATGTTTTTCAAGAAGTACAGAACTTAAGAGGAAATGGTAGAAATATTCCAGTTCTCCATACAAATAATTCAAAATCCCACATCATCAAAGACGAAGATGATCCTTCTTTTACAGGGCAAGGCTTTTTCACAGACCATTTATTTTAAAAGTTGCAGTACAACTACATTGAAAATAAAGCACTTATATCACTCAGCATAATTTGTTTTAGATTCACCCACATTGTGTAGTATTTAATGACTTCCTGGTTATTTTTTAGTGATGCATAGTACTCTATTGTGTGGATGTGTCATGGTTACTTTAGCTGTTCATTCATTGATGGACACGTGGGTTGTTTCCAACGCTTTGCTGTTTTAAACAAAGTGGCAATAAGCATGGATGTGTGTGTGTGTGTGTGTATGTGTGTGTAAAAAAATAATAATAAGCTTTCTACAAAGATGGCGCTGAAAGAGAAGAAGGAAGCCCCTGCCCCTCCCAAAACTGAAGCCAAAGAAAATCCACAGCCAAAACATAAAGAATATCTGTATGACACCCACCTTCTGGTGGCCTGAGACACTGCGACTTCAAAGACAGCCCAAATACCCCCGGAAGAGCACCCCCAGGAGAAACAAGCTTGACCACCATGTTATCATCAAGTTCCCCCTGGCCACTGAGTCAGCCATGAAGAAGATAGAAAATAACAACACACTTGTGCTCATAGTGGATGTCAAGGCCAAAAAGCACCAAATCAAAGAAGCTGTAAAGAAGCTCTATGACATTGATGTGGCTAAAGTCAACACCTTCACTAGGCCTGATGGGGAGAGGAAGGCCTGTGTTTGACTTGCTCCTGACTATGATGCTTTGGATGTTGCCAACAAAATTGGGATCATCTAAACTGAGTCCAGCTGGCTAATTCTAAATACAAATATTTCTCACCAAAATAATAATAGTAATTAATAATAATAATAATAATAGAAAGCACTGGCCTTATAAGCATGTACAAAACAGCGGCATCAGTGATATCCATCCTGGTATGCAACCATATTTACCAACCACTTCCAGGTTGCAGCTAGTTATAAATTTGAGACTAAAGAGATTTTTTTTTCTTACAAATAAACTACATAGCATGGTAGGAATGATAGTTCAGGAAGATGTGTCTGGTAGCAGCACGTAGGATGAATTAAGAAAAACCTAAACATACATGTGAATTAAATGATTCTACTAAAAATGGCAGAAAAACTCATTGCTGCTGAATCAGCTCTGTTTCACAGTGAAGCCAGAGACAGAGGAGAACTGCCACATGCAGTTCCCGGGACTGTAATAGTTATGGCAATAGAGGGCCACAACGTTCTCCCGCACACATGCTGCTAGGTCAAAAGAGTCAGTGGTCGGAATAGACAGTGTCGCACCAGAGCTCCTTAAATAGCTGTAAGTAATGAGATGCCATCTCTACAAAAACCGAGATTCTCTGATGCAAACAGGTGTATTGACCTAGCTCCCCTGAGCACATTACAGTGATATCTACACTGAAGATACTTCTTCAAAATAATTAGAGTGGACAACAGACACATATGCTGAACGGGTTCCTGGTATTCCTTGCGGAGAGGACAGTAAAACCACGTTTGTGCTTCTTTCTCATGCATTGTTCGGGGCACTGGGAGTGGGTGAGGGGCCGAGGGATCATCTATAAAGGTGAGTGAGACAGACTCCAGCTCTTGTGTTTCAACAGCTTAAAGAGGAGGAGAAGCAAAGCAGATGCTCTTAGTTCAATGTCAGTGTTGGTGGTATGTGAGAAGATCACATAGCAAGGACACGGGTCCAAGGGTCCTGCCCTGGAAGGAAATGGGATAGAAGTAAAGACCTGAGAAATAAGCAGAGAGCTTGCTCTGCATGGTCCTCCCAAAATCACAGTCAATCGAAACTGTTGAGGACACTGAGCTTCTTGTTGTTACTGTTGTTAGGTACCATCAAGTTGAGCATGACCCATAGAGACCCTAATGCACAACGAATCTGAACACTGTCCTATCCAAGACATCTTCACAGTCTGACACACTCAAAGCTCATTGCCACAGTCCCTGTGCCACCTCACTTGGTTGAGGGTCTTCCTCTCCTTCATTGTCCCTCCACCTTTCCAAGCATGATGTCCCTCTCCAAGGAATAACCTCTCCTACCAACATGCCCAAAGTATGTGAGTTTCTTGTAATTTACCTGAAAGTAAAATGTCAGTGCTCCAGATATTTTCCCTAGGAAGCCTAATCCTTTTCTGATTCTTGCTACTTAGAATTTTGGGCTCGTATGATGTTCCAGGTATTATTCTATGTATTTGTTTGCAAGACCTTCCAATAACTTTCCAAAGAAGTTTCTGTGAATACATCTTACCAATGAAGAAAAAAGAACCAGGAACACTGACTTTTCAAAGACTACTAAAATTCTCTGAAAGTCAGAATCAAGCCCAGACAGCCTAACTTCAGAGCCAGCCCTCTTAACTGTTGGGCAACACAACTCCCTGTCTCTCTACGTATATCCTTTATTGATGAACTAACAACTTGTGTGTTGCTATAGTGTTGAATAGGGTTGAGAGGAGTTTTGAGACTAAATGGACCAGGAATAAAGTCAAGTAAGATGAAGTAATTGACTTCATTGACATCTTTTCTCTATCTAACTTGATGTTGCCTATTGGTCCAGTGGTGAGAATTTTTGTTTTCTTGACGTTGAGATGCAATCCATATTGAAGGTTGCCGTCTTTAACATTCTGTAGCAAGTGCTCTGGTCCTTTGTGCTTTCAGTAAAGTTGGTTGTGCCACTTGTATAATGAAACTTATTGATGAGTCTTCCTCCAATTCTGATAAAATATTCTTCTTCAAAGAGTCCAGCTTCTCAAATGATTTGCTCAGCATACAGTTTGAATAGGTATGGAGGGAGAATACAGCTGTGACACACCCCTTTCTTAATTTTAAACCATGCACTGTCTCCTTGTGTTGTTCCTACAACAGCCTCTTGACTAGGTGAAGATTTTGCATAAGCACAATTTAATGTTCTGGGATTCCCACTCTTCTCAATGTTCACAATAACTTGCTATGATCCAGACAGTCAAATGTCTTCGCATAGTCAATAAAGCACAAATGGACATTGTTCTGGTATTCTTTGCTTTCAGCCAAGATCCATCTGAAACCAGAACTTATATTTCTGGTGCCATAGCCTCTTTGAAAACCACCTTGAACTTCTGGCAGTTCTCTATGTACTATTCTGGTTGGTTTTGAGTGATCTTCAGCAATTTTGCTTGCATCTGATATTAATGATGCTGTTCAATAATTTCTACATTGTGTTGGATCACCTTTCTTGGGAATGGGAGTAAGTATGGTTCTCTTCCAAAGTGTTGACCACTGTAGACTGGTGAGCACATCCAGCGCTGTCCATCATTTGAAACCGTGTCGGTTGCTCTTCCAGTGATTCCTGGGGCTTTTTTTTTTTACCAGTGCTTTCAGTTTAGCTGAACTTCTTCCTTCATTACATTGGCTTTTGATCATGTGGTACTTCTGAAATAATTCCGTGTCAGTCAATTAGTTTTAGTACAGTTGTTGTTGTTAGGTGCCATTGAATCAAGTACGACCCCTAGCAAACCTATGAACAACAGATCCCTGACAGAACCTTGTTCTATCCTGTGCCATCCTCACACTTCCTGACACACTTGAGCCCACTGCAGCAGTCACTGCATCAATCTACCTGGTTGAGGGTCTTCCTCTCCTTCGTCGACCCGCTGCCTTTCTGAGCATCAGGTCCCTCTCGAAGGAACATGCCCAAAGTATGTGAAGCAAAGCTTTATTGTCTTTGTCTCCAAAGAGCACTCTGCCTGAACTCTCTCCAAGACATGTTTGTTCTCTTGGCCGTTCATGGGATGTTCAGTGCTCTTCTCCAACACTACGACTCAAAGGCATCAATTCTTCATCTGTCATCCTTATTCACTGTCCAGCTCTCAGATGCCTAGCAAGTGATTGGAGAGATCATGGCCTGAATTAAACACACCTTAGACCTCAAACTGACACCAGTATTTTGGTACAGTGATTCTGCGTATTCTCTTCATCTCTCGATGCTTCCTGGATCATCTGAGATTTTGCCCATAGCACCTGCGAGTATTGTAACTCGAAGCTTGCATTTGTTTTTCAATTCTTTCAGCTTGAGAAATGCCGAGCAAGTTCTTCCTTTTCCATTCACCAATTCCATCTGTCTGGATGCTCCACTATATGACTTCACTTTCTCTTCTCACGCTGCCCTTTGAAATCTTCTGGTCAGCTCTTTTACTTTAACATATCTTCCCTTTATTTTGGCTTCTTGATGGTCTAGTGCAATTTTCAGGGTTTCTTTTGACATAGATTTTTATTTTCTCTTTCTCCCCTGTCTTTATAATGACCTTTTGCTCTCTTTATGGATGATATCTTTGATGCCATCCCACAACTTATCTGGTCTTCAATCACTGGTATTCAGTGCTTCAAATCCATTCTTAAGGTGATTTTTAAATTTAGGTGTGATAGACTCAAGATTATATTTTGGTTCTTGAGGACTTGTTTTCCTTTTCTTCAGCCTTAATTTGAACTTGCACATGAGGAATTGATGGTCTGACCCACAGTCAGCACCTGGGCTGGTTTTGATTAGTGATGTTGAGTTTTTCTAATGATTCCTTCCACTGATGTAGTAGATTTGATTCTTATGCAGCCCATCAGGTGAGGCCCGTGTGTAAAGTGACTGTGGGTTTGTTTTTTTTTTTAAAAAAAGGTATTTGCAATGAAAAAAAAATCATTGAATATACAAAGCTTGATCATTCTAGTTACAGCTTTGATTCTGTAACAAAGTCCGCATTTTGCGACTGCCATTCCTTCTTCATTGTTTCCAACTTTTGCATTGCGCTTACCAATTGCAACAAGCACATCTTGATTGCAGGTGTCGTCAATTTCAGACTGGAAAGTTTGGTACAAAACTTCCATTTCCTCCTCTTTGGTTTTAACTATTGGTGCATGTATTTGAATAATAGTCTTATTAACGAGTGTACCATGTATGTGTATGGATAATATCCTATCACTACAACAATGTAGTTCAGGAGAGAACTTTTAACTATGAATGCAACACCAGTCTTCTATTTTTTATTCCTCTCATAATAGACCATACGACAGTCTGATTCAAAGCAGGCAGAGCCAGACCATCTCGTCTCTCTAATGCCTTGAGTGTTATGTCCATGTGTTTTATTTGATTTTTCACACTGGTTTGTTTTTTTTTTTTTTTTGCATAAACAGCCATGTCCAAAAGGTTTATTCTTGCTTTGCGAACACATCCCACTGACCAACCCCCCAGTGGCTTTTTATTAACTGTTAGTAACCCACCCACATAAATACATGTAATAAGTAAAAAATGAGAAAAGATGCTTTTTGTGGTTGTTCTTGATTTTTCACACTGTTTTGTTTTTGTTTTCCAACCTTCATACTCTTTACATTCCATGTTCCAATTAATAAAGGATGTTTGCAGCTGTTTGTCATTTTTGTTGCCTTCCAGTCTGGGTTCTACCTCTAATTACTAAGACCACCCATGTTTCTCCTTAGTTCTTAGAGTTTTCATAGGTCTGCTATTTCAGAAGTGGATAGCCAATCCTGCTTCCTAGTCTGTCTTGATCTGGGAGCTCTACTAAAACGTGTCCACCATGGATGATCCTTCTAGCACCTGACACACCAGTGACAGTTTTCAGCATCACAGCACCCACAAATGACTTCAATACAACAAACTGACAGACAAGTGTTGTACTAATTAGAACTATGATAAGCAAGAATGCAAATACCCGAGCTATAGACTAATTAGCAATATGCAGATCCTTCCTCTAAATACAACAAACTGACAGGCACAGCTCACATTTAGGAGGCTCCATGTCCGGATCCCGGCCACTGGCTCCAGGGGAGGGCTTTCCCTCTGGCAGTTCTGGAGGAAGGTCCTTGGGTCCGAGCTTCTGTTCCTGCACCGTTTGTCTGCTGTTTAGTGTCTCTGCTCTGACAGCAAATCAAACACACAACAAGTGATGCTGCAAGTCCACCTGAGACCAGTTCCACTGTGTCAGGATACGGCCCTGCGTGGGTGCTGATGGAGCCTTCCAGCTGAGTTGCATGATTGGCATGGCAGGACAATGTCCCAGGTGAGGGCAATTAGCTCAATCCACAATGCCACCCCAGGGGCAGGAGGGCTCACATATGCACCCTCCCGTTGCTGATCCTTGCTTGCTCTAAGCCATAAGCACACCTGATTGGAGCTGAGGGGGGAGGCAGGGTAGAAAATGCTTCCTTCCATTACACACACATACTCACTCTCTCTCTCTTTCTCTCTCTCTCTCTCTCTCTCTCTCTCTGTGTGTGTGAAAGAGTTATTATTGTGTGTGATAGAGTCAGAACCGACCCACAGCTGACCCTGCCAAGGGTTTTCAGAGGCAGTTAATCTCATGGTAGGAGATTGTCCATCCTGTCCCCCTGTGGAGCACCTGGTGGCCTCGAACTGCATGCCTTTGGGATTGCAGCACAGCTTCCTGCTATTAGGGCACCAGTACTTTCTATAAGACCCTTTTCCCTAAAACGGAGCTCCGGTGGTGTTGTTTTTAGGGAGTTGTACTGCTAACAACATTGGCTGGTTTAAATCTATTGGCGGCTCCACAGAAGAAAGACAGCCCACTTCTTCTTGGGAGATTTACAGCCCCTGAAAACGCACTGGAGGGTCAGCCATGAGCCTGCTCTAGCTGGAGAGAAATAACCTCTTTCCAACTCTGGATGGCATGCCGTTTGGCTCATGAGGCTGCAGTCTGACTCATCATTCTCCTATGGGCAAGCTGGTGAGTTCGAACCTCTGACCTTTCAGTTAGAAGCCCAACACATCACCCTCTATGTCAAAACTCTTATTCATAATAAGGAGAATAAAATACAGAATATGTTGTCTGATATTAAAAAAGAAAAGTCCTATAGAAGCATAGGTAGAGGTAAGGTAGGGGAAGCTGGGATTTCAGCAGAAACCATACCACTGCTACGTGACTTTAGGTGAATTCAAGAGGCATACAAAACGGGACTTGCAAACAGCCAAAGCCCCAGTGTGCTGCAATGGATCACACTGAATCTGCCACAGAGGCCAGGAGGAGCGCTCAACATCGGCACCACTCCTGGGGACATCCGTGACAGCCTGGCCGCCTTCTCAGTGGGAAGCTCTAGTAGCCTTGTCATCTCCCAGTGTGAGCCAATAAAGGAACTGTCCTCAGGTGGGCAGAATCCACACCCCGTGGGACCTAGACCATTTCTGAGGGGCGTGTGGGGGGAACCAGGATGGGGCATGGCTCCCACCCAAAAGGCAGGACGCAGGGCAGACTGGTGGAGTGGGGAACAGCCAGACAATAATAACACATGTGTGCACCTGAGCTTGGGGTGGGTGGGCGGGGAAGAAGGAGGGAAAGAGGAAATAAAAAAAAAAAAACTACAGCCATCTACACCGAAAGACCAGCAATACTAAAGGACGTTAGTGTCAGAGAAACTGGCTTAGACCAGGACTCGGTTGTGTCTGGAGTGAGGCTCATAATTGCTTCAGCTTCCATGTCTTTCTGTGTGAAACCGGTATAATCCCACAACCCAGCAGAGTTCTCACATGAGGAGTAAAAAAAGTACCTGTGTGTAGCGAGGCGAGCAGAAGTGGAAGGTGTAGGGAGGAAGGGTGAACCTCTGCAGGACGGCTGGAGGCCCCGTTGGAAACCACAGCTTGAACTGGAGATCAAGATGGCGCACACACTCTTGCCTTCTGAGATGAATCAGCACACCTGGCCAGCCACTGAGAGCTTGTGTGTTGCTATCCCTGAATGAACTCCGTTGAAACACACAGCAGGCACGCAGCTGGGCAGGCAAGTTCAAGTTCAAGAGCCCAGGTGGCAGGAGAGCTCTCTGCACATGCAAGCTCGCCTATCTAGGGCCGCTTTCCAGCCTTCCCAGAAGTCACTGGGCACCTAGAGGGCAGGTGCACAATCTCTCTCCCTGCTTGGGCCTTCTCAGATGAGTTTCAGAAGCAAAAATACCACCATCAATGCCTACCAACTTCATCTGCCTCAAGAAAATCTCCTGCAGAATTTGACAGCTCAGACCCCTCCAGAAAGTACCACTTCAGGGCAGCTGCAAAGTGAGCAGGGATTTTCTAGAGGTAGGCATGGGAGGCCAGGAGGCCAGGACCAGGTTGTGGAACCTTTAGGAAGCTGCAGGATGCAGAGTGTTAGAACCATCACACTGAAGCACCATAGACAGAGGCAGACAAAGCGACCAATAAAGAGAGAACTAAGACAGAGATTTTATTGTTTAACAAGTTTTTTTATTAGGACATTTTATAGGTTAAGTGCAGACAGGACCAATAGCAAAGACTGCTCATAGACATTAGATACCAAAATGCCAAGGCTTCTAGCCTGAATAATAGAGAGAGAAAGGGAAACAGGACTAGAGAGAGAGAAAGAGAGAGAGAGAGAGGAAGGGAGGGTGGGAGGGACAGAGAGAGAGAAAGGGATAGATAGATAGATAGATAGATAGATAGATAGATAGATAGATAGATAGACAGACAGATATGATAGATGATTAAACAGGTAGATGGATGGATGGATGGATGGATGGATGGATGGATGGATGGAGAAAATAGATGATAGATAGATAGATAGATAGATGATTAAACAGGTAGGTAGATAATGGATGGATGGATGGATGGATGGATGGATAGATAGATACATAGAGATAGTAGATGATAGGTAGATAGATAATAGGCTAGATGGATGGATAGATGATAGATGGATTGATAGAGGTAGAGAGATAAAGAAATTAATAGATAGATGATAGAGATATGTACAGAGATAGAAAAATAGATATATAATAGGTAGGTAGGAAAAAGGTGAAACATCATCAACTATTGTGGTTCCCAGTAGGCTCTAGGATGGTCAAGTTATTGATCATTTCTTCTTTGCAGGCCAGGCCAGATGGATTCAGGGTGTGGGCAAAGTAGGATGTCAGAAGGACAGAGCACGAGCCACACAACGCCCAAGGAGACAGTTGGGAACAGCCAGGTGGCGGAAGCGAGCAGTCAGGGAGGGATGGGCAAAGTCTTACCAGCAAGAGAGAGTGAGGAGTCCCAGCTCCTGCAGTTCCCTTCTAGGAACAGCACTGCTTCTTGCAGCACTTCTGCTGGCAGCACTTCTGCTGACAACAGCCCTTCCCGCAGCCACTGGAGCCACAGCCACATGAGCGACAGGTGCGGTGGTAGTAGCAGACTGTGGGGGAGCAGCAGCAGCCACAGCAGCCACAACCACCGCAGCCACAGCCACCGCAGCCACAGCCACCACAACCACAGCCACCACAGCCACAGCCACCACAGCCACAGCCACCACAGCCACAGCCACCACAGCCACAGCCGCAGCAGCCACAGCAGTTAGAGCAGCAATTCCCCCGGTAGCACCTGTAGGTGGTGCAGCTGCTAGAATTACCACAGCCACCACAGCCACCACAGCTGCCACAACCACAGGAACCCATGGTGTCAGGAGAGAGGACTCAGAGGAGGTGAGCAGAGAGGAGTCAGGAGGTGAGAGTGAGGTGTGATGGCTCCTTGGGCGGCGAGGCCCTTATATACTGACTCTGAGAAGAGAATGAGGAAGACACATGGTCTCGTCTCTGCTGTTGTTTATTTCAGTTTCTACAGGATATATGACTCCTTTTGTTTATTTCCCTGTGTTTAGTCTCATTAAGTCACGTTAGTTTACCTAAATATAACTCTGCTTCACACAATGGAAATACTTATTGAAGTGCCTATTCCTGTTTTTAAATAGAACCAGTCACGATTCTAGATGATTGAGCGCACAGACAGCTGCTCATTGACATTTTTGACTCACATACTTTGGGCATGCTGTCATGTGGAACCAGTCCCTGGAGAAAGACAGCATGCTGGGAAAGGTGGAGATTCAGAGAAAGAGAGGCAGATCTTCTACGCACTGAACTGACACAGTGGTAAGTGCACTGGACCAGCATGGTGATATGTAAAGGCCTGAGCATATCAGCGGTTGTGAAGATGGCGCAGGATAGGCCAGATCTGTTGTTCAGAGACACGATGAGTTGTAGTTGGTTCTAGGAGTGGCGTCCACTTCCTAAACCACTTGCCTCCAGAAACGCTATGAACTTTGATAAATGTCAATAGTTGTTGAGGGGCTTCAAGGCCTTTTGTTCATAGGGTCACTACGAGTCGTGCTTGACTGGAAGACAATCAACAACAACAACAACAAAGTAGAGGACCAACAAAAAGGAGAGAACTTTCCAAGGAGATGACTCAACACAGTGGCCTCAAGCATGGATTCAAACAGAGTATTGGTCACGAAGGTGGTGTAGGGTCAGGCAAGGGTTCCTTCTGCCAAACGTAAGGTCACCATGAGTCATAGTTCACTCAAGAGCAACCAATCCACAGTATTTTCCCAGACGAATCATACATTTCTTTTGGCACATGTCCAGAGAAAATTCCAAGATACCATCACTTCAGTAGAAGAAGTAAAACATAGGATCTTAAATAAAGAAGATAGGGTAAACTTTAGTGGTCTCTATCGCCAGAGTTCAACTACGCTCAGGATAGCAAAGATACCTGTTTCTTCTTGTTGGTATTAATGCTCAAACCCACAATGAATTCACTCACTGGATTGTGAAAATCACCCTCACTATGTATGAAGATGGTATATAGCATTGGACTTGATCTAGCTTCATGAAGGGAGATAAAGACTGAAGGTCACCAACATGAGCCTAAAACTGGCTATTGTGAGGTAAAGGTCAAAACAGGGCTTCAAACCAGTTCAGCCTAGTTCAGACAGTATGGATGAAGCAATACTAGAATGGACCTGAATTTTTAAAACGTAGGTGGACCGGAAATGCTAACTGCAATAGGGAAGAATTTAAGTCAAAACCCTGTGAGATAGAGTCTCCCTCATAGAAAATGAGGGCAGCAAGCACACTGCATAGCAATTTGATCTCTTGACTAACTGAGTGGAAAATAGCGAAGCCCTCCTCAGAGATGGCAGCTGACTGCACTTCAAATGTCTGTCCCTCTCTATAGCCCCGAGAAGAGGCCCGTGCCATGCATCAAGCTCCTAAAAGGGTTTGCTCTGCCTTTTCTGAACCTCCCATTCTAGGACAATGATCACAATTTTCTCCATTCCAGTTAGAGTTCTAAACTACTAAACTTCAAAATTCTGCATCTGTTCTGGATTTGCTTTGTTGAGCATGACTGAACTGATGTGGTCTGAAGAACTGGGTCAAACTTATTTCCACCCTTCAAACTTTTTACCAATTCTAACACTACAAGACATGGCACTCTACACTGCTTTTCTAAGTTCCATAATCTGATGCAATGGCCACACAGAACTCACAGACCATGCTTACAGAGATGAGGGCTTTTTAAGGAAATAACAGGTTACAATTCAGATTCAAGATTGACTCAGGATACAGTTCTTGAATCAGAATAGTTTATTCTCAGCCATGTCCACAGGCAGACCAATATCTTGTTCAGTCCATGGCCTAGCCTCAGTCCTGCTTGAACAAGTATCATAAAGCTCTTTAGCTCCATCAACAAGTGTCCAGAGGTACCTCACCCCATTAGCAAACCTCTTACCAGAGACACTCAGCTCTCTTGCTCCATGTGCTGAGAAGTCACTCCAAAGAATCATTATACTAGAAGGATAAAGTAACATTAGGGAGCTCTGGTGGCCTAGTTGGCAAGAAGTTGTGCTGCAACTCCATATGTACAAGGTTCAAGGCCACCAGCTGCTCCTTGGGAGAAGGATGGGCAATCTCCTCCTATATGAGTAATTGCCTCTGAAAACTCACTGGTGGGTCAGCTATGGGTTGTTCCGACTCTACGGTACACAACAACAACACAAAAAAACCACCTTAGAAATGGAGGGGAAAGGAATTAGAGTTTAGGACCAAGAGACAAAGGTGAGAGCAAGGAAACCAGTGATTTAGCAAAGGCCACATCACACAGCAAGAAGCTAATAGGATCAGCGATGAGGAGGCCACTCAGGACAAAGTGAAAACACAGTGGCCTCACCAGACTGCTCTTTTTTCCACAGGGTTTACTGCTTTCGTAAAAGAAATGCAATTGCCACACAATCCTAACTTCCATTTGTATATACTCCGGTCTTCCTGCAGCTCATCCACCAGTTAAAATGCCCTCTTCTGCCATCAAAAGCCTGCTCACAGCAGGGTAAAGTTGGTGCCCATCAAATCCCACCTCCAAGACTTGAGGTTGGAGTACGCCCACTCATAGCGATCACTTGGATCCAAAGGGGTGAGGGTGGAAGGAATACGACAACGGAGAAACAGGCTGAGCTTGGACACGTTCCTTCAGCACTGCCCATCTGGCATGCATAGATGTGTGGATGAACAGGGAAGGGTTGTTGGCTTGAGGAGGAGGGAGCCATTGACTGTTGAACTTGACTTGGCCCCATGTGGGGGCTAGGGTAGCACGAAGACACAACAGGTCTGGAATGCAGGAACAAGTGTGGACTCCTGAGCTTGCAGCTGATGTCCACTTAAATCTAGCCACAGATAGCCAGGGATGAGTTGACCAGAATCCGACTAGATGAAGAGAAGATGATCTATGCTGTGAGTTAGGGTTCATTGCTGCAACCTGATGGCTTGCTCTGGACTAGACTTTGCTTTATAGATGTAGTTGCTCAAAGTTTCCAAGTTGAACAGAGAATGCTTCAGCAAAGGGATGTGCTTGTTTCCTCAGACTACTGGTTTGAGAGGGATGGGCAAATCAGCAATTGGAAATCTAAAAGAGGGGAATAGGGCATGAGGCATGAAGGAGCTGGCATATCTGCTTCCTTGAAAGGAGTTGTTGGTGGGATGACTATAAGGGAGGGGGGAACCCACAATATAAATGAACAAACACAATGTAAATGAAGGATTATTTGGAATGCAATGCACATGTATGAAACAGAATGTATACAAATGACAAAAATATTAATTTTAAAAAATCTCACTTTAAGATACAGCTCAAATGACATCAGCTGCCAACTCCTTCAACTGAAATATTTTTCCCCTTCTCTTCTGGTTTAGCTGTATCTCTCTCATATATAGAAGGAAGGAGAATAAGTTAAGGAGCAAAAGGTGATGAGGAAGGAGCGTGAAGGATGGAGAAGGAGCTGACAGCGCCATCGCCTCTCATCCAGGGGCTCCTCTTTCTTGCACTGACTCCTTCCAGGCTTTTCCTCTGGTTTCAGACACTGAATGCCTCCTCCCACCCCTTTACTCTGAGAAGACACTTCCTACCAAAAAAGTAGACAAGAGGTGTTTGGTTTTACAAAACCAGCCTCAACAGCTATGTTCTTCTTTTCTTTCTCCGCCCCCCCCTTTTTTGTAAATATATCAATCACAATTTTTACCAATCCAAATTTTTCACATGGACGAGATCAACAGCAGTTACAATATGAGTTGTGCCGTCCTACTATTCTATCACCAAACTGAATGCATAGTTCTGGGATCTTGACAATGGCAATTCAAGGCACCAGTGACTGGTCTCCATTCTCCTGGGAAACCAGAGGAAGAAGGCAGGCCAGGTACAGGAGGAGGGTATGGAATAGGTGGCTAATTGTCTCCATGAACAACTACCTCTTTGATAGGAGACCAGAACTGGGTGGTATTCATTGGCTACTCTTACTGAACATTTTGATTAAAAAGTTCATAAATCTGATCAGAAGGAGGGAAATGCAAAATAGAATTTCAAATTCTTACAGATTCCAAACTTGAAGGAATCATGAAATTTGAGCAAACCCTTAAACTGCTGGCCTTTTTAAATTTAAGATTTCAAGATAACATTTAAATCTTAAATAAAAAATATCTCCTGAAGTCTTCTTAGAACTGAACAGTAATTTCACTACTAACAGGTTTTTTCAAAGGTCTGTCTTGAGCGTTGTGCTCTTTTAAGAACTATCTGGAGAGGATCAAATTGACAACAGCAATTAAAACTATTAGATAGAAGCCTTAGGGCTTAGTGAATTTATGATAATGGAAGAAGAATAACTCAGAAAAACAGGAATACTTTAATGTAATCCATTAATGTCACTAAATAGTACATGTAGAAATTGCTTAATTAGTATATGTTTTGTTGTGTCTGTTCTCATCAACAATAACATAAATCAGAAAGGAAAAGAATATACAAATATGGAAGTGAACAACAGTAATGAAAATGGAAAATCCTATTAACAGAAGGCAAAGTGAAAAGGCCTCCAGGAGGGTCATTAACTAAACCCCCAGCACCTAGCACCATTTCCACTTGAGCACTTGTTTGGAGAATGCAAATCTGCTTGAACAACTGATACATGAGGGAACAGTTTGATCATAATGCAAATTTCACATCTGCTTATGTGTGATTTTGACAATGAGAGACACTAAGAGAACACAGACAACTGTACTCAGCTAAAGTGAGCTCTGTGGGGACAGAAAAATGAGCACGTACACACACACACACACACACACACACACACACACACACACACACACACACTCTCTCCTACCTACCAATGCTTGAACGTGTCTTATAAGCTACATCCATTCACATCCGCAGTTACAACTTTCCTTCCATCTCTTGCGAATAACTCACAAGCGCAAACCTTCAGATACACATTTCCTCAGCAGAGTGAAGTCCTTTTTTGGTTGTGGTGATTGTTAGTTGCTGCTGTATTGGTTCTGGTTCATAACTGCATAGTTTTACATTTTTTTAATATATGCATTTTGGAGTCATTTATTATAGGAGAGGAAAAGAAGGCAATGAAAAAAAAAAAAGAAAAACCTCTCAGAATTATGAATAAAATGTAATTGAATCTCTGAATCCCCTCTGAAAGAACAGACATCTTTTCAAAGCTCATTGCCATTGAGTCAGCACGGATTCAGTGCTGACCCTCCAGCAGGTTTTTGGAGGCTGTAAATTTGCAACAGGAAGAGATTGTCCATCTTTCTGCAGAAGAGCCCCTGTGGGTTAGAGCCACTGGAGGGGCTACCTTTAGATTAGCAGCACATCTTGACAGGCTGCACCATCAGAGCTCCCCCGGCATCTCATAGATACTAGGATTTTCCATGCAGAACCTAGAGTATGTCCCTACTTTATTCTTTTTTGTCCTTCAGTACGATAGCATGCTCTGTAGGATTTTTTTTTGTTGCTATTTTGAATCAATCCCTTTTATATGTTTTTATATTTGACGCATAAGGATTTCCTTTATTGCTATCTTAGTTGTCTACCACTGCTATTATGGAAATACCACAACTGAGTAACTTAAACAAACGGAAATCTACTCTTTCCATTTTGGAAGCTAAAAAAAGAAAAACCCTCACAACCAACATGAGTCTAGATGTAAAAAAATGAGGGTGCCACTTTGAGAGGTAGGAAGAAGGACTGGCCATCCACTTCCAAAATATAGCAGGCCTTCAAAAACCTATGTACAACAAAGCACACTTAGAGAAGACCAACAGATACGGCAACTGAAGCTGAGCCCTCAGATTTGGAAGCACAAAAGAGGAGGAACAGTTTTAAGAACTGGGACAATGGAGGGTAGTGTGTTGGAATTAGTGAGACTGGCTCAGGACAGGGCAGGGTACAGAGCTGCTATGGGTCGCTATGGCTTGCAGGTGACTCGACAGCACATAATAAGTTCTAGAGGAAGCCTTTCTCTGTGTCTCCTAGTTCTGGGAGTTTCTCAGCACAGAAGCCTGTCTCCAACAGACACACATTCCTCCTGGCTCCTTTTTCTTCATGGTACAGAAGTCCCCCTCACCTCTGCCTGCCATTCACACCTTCTTCTCCTGTAAGAGAAAAGGGAATGAATGAAGACTATACCTCAGGGACCTCTTCTTACATGGGACCAACGTGGTGATGAGATTGAGGGTGTTGTACCCTTAATCATTTTACAAATTGGCTTATCAGCTCACCATGGCTTATATTCCATATGGTGTGGATTCCATAGCTTCCACACCATGTCATTACATTAATATTTTTGTGTGTGGAATAAAATTTAATTCCTGATGGTGGCAGAGTTTTTCTTTTCTTTTTAGATCTCTGTTTCTTCAACACTTCTTATTTACTAATAATTTAATCTAAATTTCCCAGAAAGAACAAAGTATATGGTGTTTCCTATGTACACCTGACTGTAAAACTCATCTTAAGAAAGAATCTTTACCGAATTCATACTTGTTGATGGTGAGTGCAGCTAAACTCATGGTGACCCTATGAAAACCAAATCTGAACCCTGCTCTATCTTGTGCCATCCCGACCTTCTCTGACACACTCAAGTCCATTGCTGCGGTCACTGTGACAATTCTTATCTCTAAGGGCCTTCCTCTCTCTTTCACTGACCCTTCACCTTTGCAAGTATGATCTCCCTTTCCAAGGACTAGCTCCTCCTAACTTGCCTCCAAAGGGCACCCTGGCTGCATCTTTTCCAAGAAATATTTGTCTTTCTTTGGCAGTAAATTGGAAAATCAGTACTCTTCTCCAACAACACAACTCAAAGGCATTGATTCATCTGTCATTCTTGTTCATTGTCCAACTTTCAGATTCATAGCAAGTAATTGAAAATATTATAGTTTGGAACACGTGCACTTAAGTCTTCAAACTGGCATCATTGCTTTTCAGCACTTTGGAGAGGGCCCTCACAGAAGACTTTCTCAATGCAGTATGTCTTTTGATTTTCTGGCTGCTGGTGTTAAAAGTGTTGATTGTGGATCCAAAGTAGAAGAAAATTCTCTGCCTTTGAGAATGTTGCCTGTTGACCTGGCGGTGAGGATTTTTGTTTCTTGATCTTGAGGTTGCTGTTGCTGGGTATGGTCAAGTTGGAATCAGCTCATAGCTGTTTGTCCAGTGGGTTTTCAGAAGCAGTGAGCTGCATGAGAGGAGATTGCCCATCATTTTCCTACAGAGCAACTTGTGTATTTGAACCATGGACCTCTGAGTTTGCAGTGCAATGTTAAGGTAGAATATAGAAAATGTATATAATTAAACCAAAAGACAGCTAAAATTCGGGTCATGTAGCTTTCTTCTAGGAGGCTGTTTTTGTTGTTGTTGGGTGTCATCAAGTCAACCACACATGAAGAAATCCAAACCTTGTCATATCCTGAACCATCTTCATGATCTCCACCATGGTCCAGGTCATTGTTACAGTCACTGTGTCAATCCGTCTCATTAAGGGTCTTCCTCTCTTTCTGTGACTCTCCACCTTTACCAGCATGACATCTTTTCCCAAGGACTAGCCAGCCCTTCCTAGCACCATGTCCAAGAATGTGAGACCAGATTTCATCATTCTTGCCTCTAAAGGGTCCCCTGATTGCACTTCCTTCAACATAGAATTGTTTGCTCTTTTGGGAGTTCATGGGATATTCAATAGTCTTCACAAACACAGTAGTTCAGGAGGCTGTTACTGGCGAGCAAAAGAAAAGGAGAATCTGAGTGTCCTCAGCTTGGCTGATCCAATCCTGATCAGGAAGAACACTATTCTAAGAGCAGACACAGATTTAAAAAGATAAGTCTATTAAATATCCCATTTTCAAAATAAAGGTGAATCTAGCTAAAATTAAAATTAGTACTAAGGCTGGGTGCATCCATAAGGAAGCAACAAACAGGAAGTTAAAGGCAGCCATAGTGACTGATCAAAACAACAACAGGAAGTGCCAAGCTCTGTGTGGAGTATTTAAGGGGCGCCTACAGAGGTTAACATCACACCTCACTCTCACCTCCTGACTTTTCTC
>NW_006399837.1:10889064-10895035 GCF_000299155.1 Elephantulus edwardii | reverse complement strand
GGGAAGGGCTGTTGTCAGCAGAAGTGCTGCCAGCAGAAGTGCTGCAAGAAGCAGTGCTGCTCCTAGGAGGACGGCCCTGCATGCTCCCGTGGGTAAGACTTCCTCTATCTCTCTCTGGTTTTCTTTCCATGACTGGGAAGTCACTCAGGTGCACGGAAAAGCCACGGATTTGATTCCCTACCCTCACAGTGGAGAAGTACTGCACTGTGGTGATGATATCAGGAAGTGAGGCAATTCAAACCCATCCACTGCTCCATGACAGAAAGACATGGGAGTCTGCAACCACAAAGATGATTGCCTTGAAACCCTATGAGGAAACATTACTCTGCCCCATAGTGTTGCTGTGTGATGGAATCAATAGCTTTGGCTCGATGATATCACAAATCTAGAATTTAAAAGATCTTCATATCAATGTTAGCAATTAATATGAAGATGAGAAACAAGCTGCTAGAAAAATAATTTGTGTTAAATTCACAGAATATAGAACATAGTTCCCAACCTTCTTTTCTGAAATTCTTTCATACAATGTCAACAGGCACTTCTTTCTATTGTGCTGTGTATTCTAGGTCTTTGCACTATATTTTTATACCCAGCAATTCTGTGCCACTGACAATCAAAACGTGCAACAATGGAAATCCAAGTTTTCTGTAAACTTTTGTTAAAATATGAATAAGAAACAAATTTTTTTAAAAAACAACCCATACTGTGTAACAATGGCTTAAAATTCCCTAATTACTTTATTCTATTGTCTTATTGTAAATGGGTTTGGTATGTTTTCATGAATTCAACAAATTTAAATAAAGAAACCCTATTGGGAAAAGAAGTTCAATCTATTATCAATCTTATTTCTTTCACAATCAACATATTCTTGGCCCAGAGGAGCATTCAATGAACATGTTATGAGCAAAGTAGTGATGCTTTTGGAATTCTAAAACTCCATAAGAAGAAGCTAAACTTGCCCATCTACAAAACCTGGGCACCTCGAAGCTTGGAGCCTTTAAAAATAGCTGAAGGGAGTCCAGAGAGAAGGCTGCATAGTGGAGTGGACCTGGGGGGCAGGGATTGTAAAACAATGAAATAATTTTTCTTTTACTTTTCCAAGAGGGTAGTGTACTAGTGGGGAGGGTTAAGAGGGTAGAAAAGTGCAACAATGAATGAATGAATGGAAATCAAAAATCTCTGTAAATTTTCATTGAAATTAATAAGAAACTTTAAAAAAATAGCTGAAGGGAAGATTAAATGGCCTCTTTCACTTTCCTACTTTAGCCCCTAA
The DNA here is from genome assembly GCF_000299155.1 of Elephantulus edwardii. Taxonomy (NCBI): domain Eukaryota; kingdom Metazoa; phylum Chordata; class Mammalia; order Macroscelidea; family Macroscelididae; genus Elephantulus; species Elephantulus edwardii. The sequence goes on along the minus strand of NW_006399837.1, from coordinate 10,893,762 downwards.
GGGAGGATGCATTTTTTTTGCTTTGTTTTTCTACTAGTTTATTTACAAAATTCTAATACAAATTTGAACAAATTCTTTCAATTTCCCTCACCACCCCCCACCAAATTGTATACCCCAATGATTAATTCCCCCTTCCCCTGCACATCCACATCCTTCTGCTTCCAGGCTCTCCCGCCCCTCCTGGATCCTTATACTCATTCTACAATAATGGTTTTATACAATATTTATCCTTATAGGACTGAGTTAGTTCACTCAGCATAATGCTCTCCAGTGGGAGGGTGCATTTTGTAGCTAACTTCAGGCTTGCTTGCTTTGGCGGCTCCTTAGCATCCAATCTTACCCTCAGGTTCCTTCATGGGAAAGTGGGCCACATACTTGCTCCTAAATCTATCCATGTCCCAAACACCTCTGTTTTGCTTATGGCTCAACCACGAATATACGCAAACCTGCGAACAAACCTACAGCTTTCTGAGTTCAAGCCCTCTGGCATGTTTGGGTGGCCTGGCTCCTCCGCTTTCGGTGGTATAGAAAGGTTCCCTTTTTAGGTAGGATACAATCAGAAAGCCAAACAAAGAATGCAAATGAGATGCTCTGTATCCCATCTCCAGCTGGTGGAAGTCTATCTCACCTAGAACTTGGAGTTATGAGAAACTGTCCAGTAACAATTCCTGGATCCTTATATGAATTAGAACAGGGAGCTCTATTATGTACAAGGTCGACATTGCAATCCGTCCATTTCTACCTCCCAGCTCTAATCCATTCCCTCAGGCTGCCGTCCCTTGTGAAATCGATCTGGCAGGAGAGAGGAAAGGAAAAGAACGTTTGCAGGGCTCCACACCTTACACACGCAGTGAGAACAAAGACTCTTGGTCTCAGGGGCAGCTGTCAGTCAGTCAGCGGCAGAGGGGAGTCCAGCCCAGCCAGCTTCCCTCCTCACTGCTGGTTAGTCAAGCCTCACACAGCGTCTGGAATTCAGGCTTGTGCTCCTCATGCACAGAAGGATTACGTGGAAGTCCCCAGAACACTGAAGCAGGGCCAGTGACCAGGACCACAGCTCTCCCCCAACATCAGCAGAGCAGACAGGGTGTCCAAGGTTGTGAATCTTGGTGAAACTGATCTGTCACATCTTCCTCCCACGGAGGGCCTGGAATCCAACCATCAACCGTACAAGCCCAATGCTTGGACCACTGTGCCACCAGGGTCCCTTGAGGTACATGGAGTGGCTCATAAAAACCAACAGGTGGTACTTAGCAACATGCATCCAAACATTATTGTGTTAAAGATTTTGTAGCATATCTGCAAGTGTATTATGTTTAAATTTTTTTTCTATAATTATATTTTATTAATTTTCATAAACATTTACAGAGATTTTGGGCTTCCACTCATTCATTGTTGCACTATTCTCTCTACCCTCCTCCCAGTTTGTTCTTGTCCAAATGCCACAGTGCTTGTCAAAGCCAGTTCTGATTAATCTTCTTTGTCAGTGTATCCTTTGCCATTCCCTATCACTCCTCCCTGAGAGAGACTTCACCCTGAGTCATAAGGAAAAGGGGACGGCGTATTCTCTTAGCTACTTCCTGCTGAAAAGGGACGCTGTGGGTTTCAGGGTGAAGATCTTCTCTCACTACTCTAAAGGGCCCCTTTGGCAGTAGGAAACACATAGACTATTATGGAGATTGATTTTGGAATTCAGATGCACTCTTATTGATTGTGCTTGGCTGTACATGTACATATCCTTCAAGATGTATCATGGGGGTGTTGCAACCTAGAAGACACAAATTTGACTAACAAGTTATAAGTACATGAGTCCAAAAATTATGGAAAAGTAAAAGAAAAGATTCTTTCATTGTTTTACAAACCCTCCCCCAGGTCCCCTCCACCATGCAGCCCTCGCTCTAGTCTCCTGTGATGACAGAAATACCCAGTTACATCTCTCTTTTAGACGGTTCTCTCCCTCCTCTGCTTCAGTGCAGTATACATTATTGAACCCATCTTAGTCAGTGTCTCCCTAACCCCAAGGACAGTCCCATTCTACAACAGAAGTCCTAATCCACAACATAAACAGTCTTCCCAGTATCCTGGAAAAGCTACAACCAGGAGAAGATAACATAGATGAATGGGACCTTCTAAGACTCAAATCCCTATGCACATCCAAAAACTTCTCCAGTAGGGTAAAAAGGGAAGCCACTGACTGGGAAAAAGTATTCGGTAATAACATATCAGATAAGGGACTTATATCCAGAATTTATGAAATACTTGAGCACCACAACAAGATAAAGGTAAATAATCCAATAGAAAAATGGGCACAGGATATGAACAGGCACTTCACCGAAGACGACATTCAGATGGCTAACAAACACATGAAGAAATGCTCAAAATCCCTAGCCCTAAGAGAGATGCAAATTAAAACAACTATGAGATATCATTTCACCCCAGTCAAAATAGCAAAATTTAACAGAACAGCAAGCAACAAATGCTGGCGAGGTTGTGGAGAAACTGGAACCCTGATTCACTGTTGGTGGGAGTGTAAAATGGTGCAACCCCTGTGGAAAGCAGTATGGCGCTTTCTCAAAAAGTTGCAAATAGAGATACCATTTGACCCAGCAATTCCACTACTGGGAATATACCCTGAAGAGACCATAGCTCACATCCAAGCAGATATAAGCACACCCATGTTCATTGCAGCTTTGTTCACAATAGCAAGGAGTTGCAAACAACCTAAGTGCCCATCAACAAACGAATGGCTAGAGAAGCTGTGGTATATTCGCACAATGGAATACTATGCTGCATTAAAAAACAAGGAACTCATGCAATATTATTCAAAATGGTTGACTCTGGAGAACATTATGCTGAGTGAAATATCGCAGTCACAAAAGGACAAATATTACATGTTTAAATTTTTAAAGAAAAAATTTTAATTGTGATTTAATGAACATTGACAGAGGAGTTAGATTTTCATTCATTCATTGTTGTACATTTTACGCCCTCACCCTCCCTTCCCCCTTCCCCAGTTTACTTGTTGTTTTTAAATATTCACTCATTGTTGCACAGTTACCTATCTCCCCCCACCCCCACCTCAGTCCTTTCTGCAATAATATAGCGCTTATTCTGGGCTGTTATCATACATATAATGCCTAACACATATAAATGTCTATTTATTTTAGACAATTCTTTCTTTCATCTATTTCAATGCAGTGTTAAATTTCTATCCACTCTTATCCTATTCTCCTCCCAACCTCCCATGTCAGACCTTTATAATAGTGGTGCTATGCAATACTTGTCCTTTTGTGACTGAGATATTTCACTCCAGGGTCCCCCATTTTGCATAATGTTTTACGAGTTGTTTTTCAGTGCTGCGTAGTATTCCATTGTATGACTATAAGATAGATTTTTCTATCCATTCATTTATTAATGGAAACTTGAGTTGCTTTCAGCTTTTTTGCTATTGTAAATAACACAGCAATAAATATGGGTGTGCATATATCTGTCTGGATGATAGTTCTGGTTTCTTTAGGGTATATTCCCAGTACTGAAATTGCTGGGTCAAATGGTATTTCTATTTTCAACCTTTTGAGAAAGCACAAAACCGCCTTCCATGGTGGTTGCACCATTGAGTTCCAATCTCTCCACAACCTCGCCAGTACTTGTTTGCTGCCCTGTTGGACTTTGCTATTGTCACTGGGGTGAGATGATATCTCATAGTTGTTTGATTTTCATCTCTCTGATAGCTAGGGCTTTTGAACATTTCTTCATGTGTTTGTTCACCATCTGAATGTCTTTTTTACTGAAGTGTCTATTCAAATCCTGTGCCCATTTTGCTATTGGGTTGTTTACCTTTTTCTCATTGAGATGCTGGAGTATTCTATAAATTTTAAGTATATGTCCACTATCAGATGTTATTTTAAAATATTTTTCCCAGTCTGTAGTTAATCCTTTTTACCCTATTGGAGAAGGGTTTTTTTTTTGTTTGTTTGTTTGTTTTTATGTGCATACTGGGCCAATTGGTGGCATCATGATAGATGGTGAAGAGATTGAGATTGTTAATAGCTTTAGTTTCCTTGGCTCCACAATCAACAACTTTGGCACAAGCACCCAGGAAATTAAAAGATGTATTGCAATGGGAAAGTCTGCTGTCAGAGACCCTTCCAAAGCATTGAAGAGCAACGATGCCATTCTGAAGACTAAGGTGCACCTGATACAGGCCATGGTCTTTGCAATCACTTGCTATGCATCAGAGATCTGGACAATGACTAGGGATGATAGAAGAATTGATGCCTTTGACCTGTGGCGTTGGAGAAGAGTATTAAATATACCATTACTGTGCAACAATGAATGAATGAGAACCCAAAATCTCTGTAAATGTTCATTAAAACTAATAAAATTTAATAATAATTTAAAAAATATACCATTACTGCTAAGAGAATGAATAGGTTCGTCCTAGAGAGGGTGAGACCAGGCTGCTCCTTGGAGACAAGGATTCTTTTTTATTATTATTATTATTAACTTCAAGGAAAATTTACAGAGACTTTGGATTTCCATTCATTCCTTGTTGCACTTTTCTCCCCTCCCAACCTTCCCCCCTAGTACACTACCCTCTTGGAAAAATAAAAGAAAAATTCTTTCTTTGTTTTACAAACCCTCCCCCCAGGATTGAGGCTCAATGTCAAGAAGACAAAGATTCTCACCACTGGACCAATC
>NW_006399837.1:10883732-10888099 GCF_000299155.1 Elephantulus edwardii | reverse complement strand
GTAGTATTCCATTGTGTGAATATACCACAGCTTCTCTATCCATTTGCTTGTTGATGGGCACTTAGGTTGTTTCCAACTCCTTGCTATTGTGAACAAAGCTGCAATAAACAGGGGTGTGCATATATCTGCTTGGATGTTAGAAGACAAGGATTCTCAAGCTTCGTCTGACATATTTTGGATATGTTGCAAGGTGGGACCAGTCCTTGGAGAGGGATGTCATACTTGGGAGGGTGGCGGGACAATGCAGGATAGGAAGACCCTCTATGAGATGGATTGATTCAGTGATTGGGGTAATGGGGGTAGGTTTGTTGGAGACAGTGAGGTTGGCACAGGATAGAGCAGGGTTTAGGGCTGTTGTACATAGGGTCGTTATGAGTTGCAGGCAACCTGGCGACATATGGGATTTGATTCTTAGAAGGTCCTATTCATCTATTTTGTTCTTTCTTGGTTGTAGGGTATTGCAATATATAATAAGGCACTATATTGTGTTAAAGATATTTTAGAATATCTGGAAGCATTTGTTAATACATAGTAAGGTACATGGGAGAAGGATGGGTAATCTCCTCTCATGTGATTAACTGCCTCTGAAAACCCACCAGAGGGTCAGCTATGGGTTGGTTCTGTACACTATATACTATACATAAGACAAACATTTTGTTCACTGACATTGGATAACACACGAATCTAAATGTTTTATTTTGAATGTTTGAATGTTACAAATTCGTTGTAAAGATTTAGAAGGGAACTTGGTTATAACTCTGGCACTCTCTTTACTTGAAAACAGAAGGCCAGCTTTGCCACTTACTGCCTGCTCTCTGCAGTGTGGGTGTCCTTGTCGATCAACAGCACAGACTACTGGCATTTCAGAAGGAGCCCAGGATGAATTGACTGTGTCCACGTGTCCTGAAGCATCCTGGTCAGTTTTGAGAGGAGAGAGGTCACAGGTTGGTCCCACCAGCTCACTTCTGCCCATGAAATTTTAGTAATTGTAATGATTTTAATAATTCTGGTGTGTCACATTTAATGTTTTTGTTGTTATATGCGGTTGAGTCACCTGTGACCCATAGCAACCCCTAGGCTCTGAAGCCTCCCATATCCTGAACCTGTCTCACTGATTCAGACACACCAACCCTCATTGCCCTAGTAGTCACTGTATCAATTATTCTCATCTGGGGTCTTTCTCTCTAGTGCTGCCCTCCACCATTCCAAGCATGATATCCTTCTCCAAGAATTGGTCCCTCCTAGACATGTGCTCAAATTTGTGAGATGGATCTTCAAAATCCTAGCCTCCAAGGAGAAACTTGGTTTCATCCTCTCCAAGACAGATCTGTTTGTTTTCTTGGCAGTCCGTGGTATGATCAAGACTCTTCTTCAGCACCACATCTCAAAGGCATTGATTGTTCTTCTGTCATCCTTAGTCATTGTCCAGCTCTCTAATGCATAGCAAGTAATTCTAAAGACCAGGGCCTTGATCAGGTACACTTTAGTCTTTAGATTGACATTTTTGCTTTTCAGCACTCTGGAGAGGTCCCTGACAGATTTTCCCAATAGAATTCATCTTTTGATTTCTTAACTGCTGGTGCCAAGGGTGCTGATTGTGGAGCCGAACAAGCTGTGATTGTTAACAACCTCGGTCTCTTCTCCATCTATCATGGTGCTGAATGAGACATCAGTTATTTAGTGAGGTCTGGCATCCACTTCCTAAATAACATGCCTGCAGAAACCCTATGAACTTTGATAAATGTTGATAGTTGTAGAGGGGCTTCAAGCCTTTTGTTCATAGGTTCAACAGGGTCACTATGAGTCATGCTTGACTCAAAGGCAATCAACAACAACAACATTATAAATACAGAGTTCTGGTGGCCTAGTGGTAAGGAGCTGTACTATCAACCTAAAAGCACATGGTTTGAACCCATCAATTGCTCTTTGGGAGAAAGATGGGCAATGTCCTCTCATGAGATTTACTAAGGCGCTCTGGTGGCCTAGTGGTACAAAGCCACACTGTTAACTGAAATGCACAAGGTTCAAATCCAAGTGCTCAAAGCACAAGTGTGAGAATGGCACAGGACAGCGCAGGGTTCAGATCTATCGCTGTTATCAGTCATAGGGGATACAGTGTCATCCACCAACCACTGCTCTTAGGGATCAGTTCAATTTGGACCCTCCCTACACTGTGCTTCTTCTCATCTGACTCCTTCCACCAAGAGCCAGCTCACATCTCACAGGGTCCCGGGCACAATCTTCCACACCACTCAGGCTTCCCAAGACTTCAGCACCAGCTTCAGGTTTGGGGCTCACAACAGTGCCCATAGCATTGCACTGCTGACTAACTTAATTTGTCCTCGTTTTCCTTCTGCCTGAATATTTCCCCCAGATCTTTGCACAATTGAATCCCACTTCACTTAACGGTCTGAGATGAGATCTCACCTTATCAGAGGGGTCTTTTTTGACCATGCAAGTGATCGTAGTCTATGTTGTTATTTGTCTACAATTGCTATTTGCTTGCTGGTTGATCCTTATGTGTTTACTTGCTTCTTGAAAGCAAGGACGGTGAAGCGTCGTCTTATACTTTGGGCATGTTGTTAGGAGTGGGAATTGTCTGGAGGGTCATCATGCTTGGAGGTGGAGAGTCAGTGAAAAATATCCTCAAAGAGGTGAATTAACAGAGACTGCAGCAATGGACCCAACTATGTCAGGACTTGAGGACCACACGGGGGAGGATAGGGTTCAGGTCTGTTCAGAGGGTTGCTGTGAGTCGTACTTGACTCGATCACATCTAACAACCTAACAACCGTTGTGGCGGTTGCTTCTCCGCTGCCTTCTTGAATGCTGCGTGCCTGCCTGCAGCAGAGTTAGGCATGCTCTCAACCCCTCAGTCAAAGCCTATCCTTTGAAGAAAGGAAAACTCTTCTCTTCCAGCCATTCTGAATCAATTATTCCTTCCCTGTGCTCAAGCGAACAGCCACCACCACAAACCAAAGCCGCCACTCAGTTGCTTCTGACTCTCCGTGATCCTACAGGACGGGGCAGAACAGCCTCAGAACGTTCCCACCACTCTCTGGTGGCACAGGGTCTATAACACACTAAGATGCCAAACAGAAAAGGTCAGCAGTTCGAATCCACCAGCTGCTCTCCAAAGGATAAAGATGGGCAGTCCCCTCTCATCAACCTGATGTAGGGTCACGTTGTGTCAGCATCAGGACCACGGCAGTGGTTTTTTAAATCTTGACAGCAGCCGCCAGATACTTCATTCTCTCACAGAGTGCCTTGTGGGTTCAAACCGCTAACCTTTCGGTTGATAGCCACGAGCTTAATCACCATGCTGCCAGGTTCGTAGTTGACTTTGGTAAATCAGAATATGGAAGTCATCCATATGCTCCTTTTCCCAAGCATTCTAATCAAGCAGGCTATTGGGGTATTGGGGGGGCAGTGCTCACTGAATCACACAAATGCATTCTCGCTGCACGGTGGGGTAAAGGGAAGTCACTGTTATGAAAAGAACTCAGGATTTCACCCTTTTGTGATCTCATCATTAAAGGGACACTCTAACCCTCAGACTCAGACAGAAGAACTTGGATTTTCCGAGAGAAGGAACCCTGTTTTTGTTTTGAATCCTCATGTCCTGGCACAGTTGTTACTGCTGTTAAGTGCCTTTTGGTCAATCCTATTGTGTCATGACCTCCGGTAAAACAGATCAGCACCTTGCCCAGTTCTGCACTGTCCTCATGGTCTCTGCTGTGTGGAAGCCTACGGTGTGGAAACCCCATCCATCCATCACACTGAGGGTATTCCTCTCCTTCGCTGACCCTCTACACTCCCAAGCACGATGTCACAGCACACGGCATCAATTAATATTTGATGACTGGATGACTTCATCCTCTTTCTTGGAGATGGCACCAGGTGGTCACTTCAAAAAGAAGCCATTTAAAACCATTTACAAGGCCAGTGATAAGAGGGATTGAACAGCGTTTTATGGAAGGCACATAGGTCGGCCACCCAAGACCGAAAACACCCATTCTCATTAAAAGAGCTCATTCAGCCAAGTCATTGTCTCTCCAAAAATATTCTTCAGAGAAAAATCTCACAAAACAAAGGAGCCAAGATCCACACCAAAAGCACAATTTTAGAACTATCCTGAATGGAAAAGATTTTTTGGTAAGGCAAACCATTAGCAGCAGGAAAAAGCAAGCCCCATAAATAAAAGATGCATTTCATTAAAAATAAAATCCTGTTCCTAAAGAATGGCCATGTCACCTGTGGTTCTGGAGAAGTCACCAGAGTACATAACAGAAGTACGGAAAACAAACTCAGCTTGAAAACAGACAGACATCCCTTTGTCTAAACACCCCCCGCCAAAAAAAAAAAAA
>NW_006399837.1:10877316-10878955 GCF_000299155.1 Elephantulus edwardii | reverse complement strand
AAGCCAGGGGTGGCAAGCTTCTGGGCTGAGATCCCTTTGCTAGGAAACTCCTTTATATAGAGGAAGGCCACTGCACATAGAGCTCTCCAAGGAACGCCTGGCCTACAAATGCTGAAGGAAATAAGGACTTCCTTTCAAGACCAACAGGGATAGGGAAAAAGCCTTCCCTCCTAGCTGGCTCTTCTTGAACTTAAACTAGATTCCTAAACTATAAGAGAATACATTTCTATCTGTCAGGCCATTCACTTACGGCCGAGACCACAACCAAATCTAAAGAGCCCTGGTGGCATGTTTTGTGGTGAGTGGCTAGTCTCTAAAGGGAGGTAATTTGAATCCACAGCTGCTTTCGGGGGGGGGGGATGCCCATAAACACTTGCAGCTTCAGAAACCTGAAGAAGGGTCACCATGAGTCGGAATTTACTCAACCCACCAAAACTAACCTATCGAGAGATATAAGCCAAAAAAGAGATGTAATAAAAGAAAATCTTTGCAGTAAGTCTTATCTACAGAACGTTTTATAACACCTCTGACTGTCTCAAAAGATTTTTAGTTGGCCAGAAACTGAGTCACCAGCGGTTATGTCACCTGGCGGCTGGAACCCCACAGCTTCAAGCCCAAGGGCAGCTGCTGTGTTTAGTTCCGTCAGCCTCTTGATGCTACAAAGGCAGTTCACTAGGACATGTCATCTTAAAAATGTCTTTTCACTGAATTTTAGGGAAGATATTAGTGGATATTCATGTCTCTTTGAGCTATTTCTTATTTCTGGTCACAGAACAGAGAACTGGAAATAGAACCCATTGTAGAACCCATTGCAGAAACAGGTGCCTGAAAAGCACAGCATGGCTAACCTGCTGGGAGCCCGCAGGGGAGACCAAAATCTTCGTCCAACATGTCTCCATGGGAGCACAAGGGGCCCCTGAGTAATCTAACTCCAAACAAGGATCTCTATAATTGTTCATTAAATTATGGGGCTACAGTGTGGGGGTTGTAATTACAACTCTTTTGAACTTGAGAGCAGAAAAGAGCTCGAGTATAGTCACGGTGGTGGACAAGCATGGGTCTGAAGAACCTTCAAAGTCTCAGGGTCTCTTCAAGCTCCTCAAGAAATCTGCATTAGGGAGGACAAGCACCCTCATCCAATGGTCTTTCCAGTTACCAGCTCATCTGCTGACCTTTTTCTTAATGGGAGTGGGATGATGTTGATTCTAGTATTGTCCACTTCACTGTGCAGCTAGCTGTCTGCCTGTTGATTAGGTCATTAAACCTCTCCAAGCTGAAACTGCTCCCCTTATAAATACTGGGGGACAGACTTCCCAAGAGTTCTTCCAGTGACATCGCCAGGTAAGTGTGGGGGTGTGGACCACATTGGTTGACATTTACAAAAAAGATGGCACTGAAATAACTGTCTACACAACTTTTGGAGAAATGCTGAAGTGGCAGCACAGCCTGTTATACAGAGAACAAGACTAGGAAGACTTAAGGCACTTGCTGCAGAAGATCAAAGACTACAACCATCAATAGGTTTTGCTTCTCAATGATAAAAATCCCCAAAATCCTCACCTTTGGGCCAATAGGCAACATTATGATGTTATGTGCCATCGAGTTGCCTGCGCCCCATAGCGACCCTATGTACAGCAGC
>NW_006399837.1:10789634-10876966 GCF_000299155.1 Elephantulus edwardii | reverse complement strand
AAGGCATGTTGTAGTAGGGAAATCGGCTGTTAAGGACCTCTCCAAGGTGCTGAGGAGCAGCAAAGTCAGTCAAAGTCCAAGGTGCCCCTGGTCCAAGCCATAGTCTTTTCAATTACTTCCTATATGCATCTGAAAGTTGGAGAACGAATAAGGATGACAGAAGAAAAATTGATGCCTCTGAGTTGTGGTGCTGGAGAATACCACTGAAGACCCCACGGACTGTTGAAACAACAAACATGTCTGGGGGAAGTGCAACCAGAGTTCTCCTTTAGAGAGAACGATGACTAAGCTTCAGCTCATGTGCTCTGGCCATGTAGTTAGGAGGGGTCAGTTCTTGGAAAATGACATCATGCTTGGCAAGATGGAAGGTCAGCAAGAAAAAGAAAGACCTTAAGATGTACAATGGGCTTGAGTATATCAGGGTTGGTGCACATCGTGCAGGATAGGGCAAGGTTTAGATTCATTGCTCATAGGGTCGCTGTATGTCACAGTCAATTTGATGGTTCCTAACAATACATTTTAAAGTATCTCTGTAGTTACTTACAAGGAGTCCTGGCAGTTTAGTCTGTAGGGAACTGTGTGATTTATTTACAGGCAACACCCTATGTGTGGTCCGGACCCACTAGGCAGTCCGCAGGAAAAATATGGGCTATCTCCTCCCTTACGATTTGCAGCCTCCGGAGAAGAGTTGACAGTCAGCTGAGTTGGTCCTGACTCAACAGCAATGAATTTGAGGGCTTTAGTTGCTTTGTTGTTAGGCATCAAGTCCTCTGAGACTTCTAGCAGTCAAATGTACAACAGCATTTCTTCACTTTTTGCAAGCAAGATTGTATGTTATCTAGCACAGGCTGTTGATCCCCCCTCCAATCCTGATGCCACAATCTTTATTATATAGTTCAGCTTCTTATTTGCTCAGCACACACACTGAACAGGTATGGTGAAAGGACACAACCCTGACGCACACTTTCCTGATTTGAAATCACGCTGTGGTCTCTTGTTCTGCTCAGATTTGGTCTTTGGATAGGTTTTGCATGAGCACAACTAAGTGTCCTGGGATTCCCATTCTTCTCGATGTTAACTTTGTTATGATCCACACAATCATATACATTTTCATGGTCAATAAAATACAAGTACATATCTTTCTCTGTTTTCAGTCAAGACCCATCTGACATAAGCAATGATACCCCATAACACATCCCCTTCTGAAGCCAGCTTGATTCAGGCAGTTCGTTGTATATGTACTTGGTCCTGCCACTTAACAATGAAAACATTTTCTATAAACCCAGATTACAGGCATCAATACACTCACAAGGCTAAAACTCTATGCTAATCTTCTCCTAATTTCTAATGTGCACTGTTGGTCAGGGCTGCCCTCATCTGCACAGGCTGCAACATGTGCTACAATGAATAAGGCTGACAGAACAAAGAATTGATGCCTTTGAGCTGTGGTGTTGGAGAAGAGCACTGAACATTCCATGAATGGCCAAGAATGTGGATATGACTTGGAGAGGGTGCAGCCAGAGTGTTCTTTGGAGGCAAGAATGATGAGGCTTCACCTAACATACTTTGGATATATTGATAGGAGGTGCTATTCCTTGGAGAGGGACATGATGTTGGGAAGGGTGGAGGGCCGGTAAAGGAGAGGAAGACCATTAACACGGTAGACTGACAAGGTGACTGCTGCAATGGGCTCTTGTGTGTCAGGAAAGAACTGGAAATAACATGGCTTGGATCAGGCACATTTTAGACTTTAAACTGACACCGTTCCTCATTAGAACTCTGGAAAGGCCCTTGACAGTTCCCCCAATGCTACGTATCTTTTTCTTGTAAATAAAATTTATTTTGTGACTTGAGAAGCTGGACTTTCATTCATTCATTACTGTACATTTTCCTCTCTTCCTCAGTTCACTTAAAAAAAAAAAAAAACAACAAAAAAAACCCCAACCAAACACCCTGATATTGGATTGCTCAAAGTTTGCATACCTGTGTTTCACACTTTTCTTCATTCATATTGTTTCACACAACCATTCCCATGCATTATATTTTATAATATCAATCACCATTGGACCTTGCCATCCCCCAATCTTTTCAGGTCCTCACCAGATCCTATTTCCTTCACCTTCTCGCCCCACCCACCAAACTTGGGTAAGTAGGTGCAAAACCTCAGCTGTACATCTTTCATTTCCTGACTGCTGCAACCATTAGTGTGTTCCTGATAGAAAAGAATGATTCTTACTCCTTTTGAGTATTTGCTAAAGATGCATCAATCCAACTGTAAATATGGCTTGTAAATACTCTTCCTCCCTTAAGGTCAACCAATGTCTTCCTAGAGTGAACTCACATCTCTGCCACAGTTCACCACTAAAGTAGCAACTCTGTGTATTCCTTCTATTTTATTATGTCCGGCATCGTTCAAGATTTTACCCATAAAATGCTTTAGTATTGCAATTTGATTCTTCTTTTTTTTTTGCAATTTGATTCTTCAATTTGCTCTTCACTCCTTTCAAAGTGAGAAATGTTGAACATGCTCCCTGCCTTTTTCGTTTCTAACTCCAGCTCCTTGAACATTTCATTCTACTACTTTGCTGACTCTTGAGCTGTCCTTTGAAATCTTCTGTTCAGCTCTCTTCTCTCATTATCCTGCCCCCCCCTTTTTTTTTGCTTTTCATTCCAGTCTCTTAGGACATCCACTTTGGTCTTTTTTTCTAATCTGTGTATAAAGAAACATTTTGTTTTCTTCATGGATGATGCCCTTGACATCATCCCACAACTCGTTTGGTCTTCAGTCATTAGTGCTCAATGCATCAAATCTATTCTCAAGATTGGATATGTGATTAGGTATTTTTGTCATGACAAGAGTCCAGAGCGAAGGCTGCATAGTGGAGTGGACCTGGAGGTTGGGATTGTAAAACAATGAAAGACTTTTACTTTTCCAAGAGGGTAGTATACTAGGGGGAAGGGTTGGGAGTGGAGAAAATTGCAATAATGAATGAATGGAAATCCAAAGTCTCTGTAAATTTTCATTGAAGTTAATAATAAATTTTTTAAAAGGGAAAAAAAAATGAAGCAATTAAAAAAAAAAGACAGCAGCTACCTCAGCAACCAACTACAAGACACCCATTCATTCACATTCAAAAAAAAGGGTGACCTCACATACTGTGGAAATTATTCAACAACGCCATTAGTATTACATGCAAGTAGAATATTGTTGAAGATTATAAAAAATGACTAGAAGAGTACTTTGACAGTGAACTTTCAGAAGTTTAAGCTGATTTAGAAGAGGCCACGGCAAAAAAGGAAATTGCTGAAGTCAAACGGATAGTGGTTGAAAGCTGAGAATGTAAGAAAAATGTTTACTGGTATTTTACTGATTATGCAAAGGCATTTGACTGTGTGGATAATATCTAATCATAACTAACTTGGAGAAGAATGGGATACCTAGAACACTTAATTGTGCTTGTGGGAAGCCTATGCATAAACCAGTAATCAGTTGTCTGAACAGAGCAAGGGGACACTGTGTAGCTTAAAATCATAAAGTTTGCATCATGGTTGTACCCTTTCTCCACATTTACTCACTAGAACAGTGGGAGATTAAAGTGCTGTTTGATCCTCTGGGGGGAAAAAAAAGAATGGGATATACAAAGGTCATATTTTCGTGTTCTTGGACATGTTTTTCTTTTCCTTCAATTGTAACATGCCATGAGTAGCTGATGGTTGATGCTAACAGCTCAGCACCTGTTTCTACAGACAATGGAAAATTTCAAGGTATGCACTAAAAAGTGCCTACATTTCAGTCTCCAGCAAGGTTCCTGCCCATAGTATTATTCAGTACTGCTGATTAGATCCCAATTCACAGCCTACTGGGGAAGTAAATGAATAAATGGATTCTAAACACATACTAAAACCCAACACACAAAGTGCATTACAAACACAGCTGACAGTAATAAAGTGGCATTTTGTATGAACATTGAAGGATCAAAAAGGGGGGATATTAAGAAATTCAAAAGTATGTCAAACACATAAAAAGGCAAATCGAAAAGAAGGACTAAATCAGCAACTAAAGCAGCACAGGCCCAAGGACGACAGAGGCTGTGAGGATCTGAACAGAGTTTCCTTCCATTTGCCACTATGAGTTAGTGACGACTCGTCAACATCTAGCAAAAACACTTGGGAAAATGGTCAGCTTCTCCGGCAATACAGGCAGGCAAACAGTCGAGCTACCTCAAACTGCAGTTAGGAATGTTTGTTTTGCATCTCACTGATAGGAACATATACTACTTAAAATTCTGCAGTGCCTAATTTTCTGATATAAGAATTGATGCCTTTGAGCTGTGGTGCTGGAGAAGAGTATTGAATGTACCATGCATGGACTGCTAGGAGAACAAACAGGTTCACCCTGGAGAGGGTGAAACCAGGCTGCTCCTTGGAGGCAAGGATTCTGAAGCTTCGTCTGACATACTTTGGACATGTTGCAAGGAGGCACCAGTCCTTGGAGAGGGACGTCATGCTTGGGAGGGTGGAGGGCCAGCGCAGGAGAGGAAGACCTTCAATGAGGTGGACTGATTCTGTGACTGGGGTAATTGGGGGTGGGTGTGTTGGAGACAGTGTGACTGGCACAGGACAGAACAGGGTATAAGGATGTTGTACACAGATAAGGTCACTATGAGTCACAAGCGACTTGACGGCACATAATAACAACAACAATTTTCTGATATTATCATTCTCAGCTTTTCACTCCCAGATGTTAAATCATTAAGGCCAAATTATAAAGATACAGATAAAAAACAACAATGAATAAAAATGAGGCATTCAACTTCTTCCAGACTCTCCTTATAACAATACCTTTTTTTTTTTGTTCATCATAATGCTCAAAACTACCAAAAAATGTCCCATCAGTAAGAATCAAGTAAAAAAGGGCATTCATATATCTTGATGGTCAGAGTATCAATTGCCTCCCAATTTAAAGGGAGATGGTATTAAATCTATAACATATATACCATGTTTCAAAAACTGTAAACAGAAACACAATTTTTTTAACAAATTGAACTTTCCCTGCCATTTGTGTCCCATTTAAACTGAACCACCTCAATTCACTTTTTTTCTTGATCTCCTTTCCTCACATGCTCAGTTTTCTAGTCTCAATTATTTTTTAAAATTAATGATTATCTTCTGAGTGTACTGTGAAGCCAGAGCTGCCATCCAAACAGATATATGCACACCCATGTTTATTGCTGCATTTTCCACAATAGCAAAAAGAAGGAAGCAACCCAAGTACCCATCAAGAAAAAACGGACAGGAAAACTATGGTATATTCACACAATGAAATACTATGTCGCACTGAAAAATAAGAAACTCATGTTACACAGCATGGCTGAGCCTGGAGAACATCATGCTGAGTGACAGCTCAATTACAAAGGGACAGATACTGAATAACACCGTTATAAAACAGGACTGACATGGGGGTTATGAGAAACCCAGAAAAGAGGGGATAAATAATGACTACTACATTGGAACAACTGAACAAAAGAATTGTTTAAAAGATAAACTATGAGTAGGCATTATTTGTATGACAACAGTATGTAATAAGAGGTGCATAGCAAAGTGGACTGGGGAGGGTGGGGAGGAGGGAGGAAATTATACAACAATGAATAAATGAAAATCCAACTTTTCTGTAAACTTTCATGAAAATTGCAATTTAAAAAGGGGGGGGGCAATACCCAAAACGAAATTGGTCTAATTCCTCCGGACTAGTAATTGTACTCATGTACAATGTATGTATGTACATGAAGTTCGTGTATGTACATGAAGCAAAGAGCAGCCTTTTGACCAGAATGGATACTTTATGGTTTAAAATGAGGGAAATCATGCTTCAGGGTTTTATCAGGGCAGGAGAGGAAGGCCCTGGGTGCGATGGAATGAGAGTGATTGTGGTAATGAGGGCATATATGTCAGGAGATGCTGAGACTGGCTCAGGATAGTACAGGGTTCAGAGCTCCTGTTTACAGGGTGGCTGTGTGTCATCATTGACTTGATGACACGTAAAAGCCTCAATTTCTACACTGAGCAAACAATCCAAGAAGCTTAACCATAGGAAGAAGAATGTGCCATCAGGATTGGAGAAAGACTCATCAACAAGCCTGCAATATGCATATGATACAGGTGCTCACTGAAAAGGAAGAGGTCTGGAAGCATTTATACCTCAACAGAAAGATAATAAAAATCTTCACAACTCGATCAATAAGGGACACCATAATACACAAAGATTTCATTTTATTTGAGTCCATAATCAACACTCACGGAAGCACCCAGTCACAAAATAAACCAGTACTGCAACGGGGAAATGCACTGTTCAAGACCACTCCAAAGTGCTAAAGACCAAGAATAAGAAAGGCTAGGGTGAGCCTGATTCAAGTCATGGTGTTTTGAGCTGCTTCATATATTTGTGAAATCTAGACAAAGAACAAGGAATTATTGCTGCCTTTGAGCTGTGGCACTAAGGGAGGAAACTGAATATATCACAAACTGTTAGAAGAACAAACAACTCTGTCCCAGAAGTGCAACCAGAGTGCTGGATCTCTCAGAAGACAGTATGACCTCACCACGTGCACTTTGGGTATGCTGTTCAAAGCCAGAACCTGAGAAAGGACTGGGTCAGTCACAGAGGAAGACTCTTAAGGATAAGGGGTGACACAGCAATTGGGCAACAAGCTTACGGAGGAGAGAACAGTACAGGGGTTTGTACCGAAGACCACCAAACTGGACCCAACCTGAAAGCCCGCACCACCATAGAGAGCTTAACAAGGAAAATGCTCCACAAGGACACAGTGACTGTGTCAACAGTGGCAAGGATTTTATTGCAATATTTTAGGCAGCATTTTTGTCCAGAAAGAGGACACAATTTCAGGTAATCTTGTGTGTATTTGTGTATACATTGTGCATACATTTTTGTATACATATATTTACACACACACACACACACACACACACGCTGGACTCTTCCTCTCTACCCAGGCCCCACCCATTTTACCTTTTACTTTGTAGTCTTGATCATACATTCTTGAATTTCGTTCTAGTTCTTTGGAGGTCATGGTTGATGCAAAGAGAAAAATGGTAGGCTGCAACCAAGACAGAGGTGGTTCTAGTTCGCCAGAATTAACTTGGAAGATCAACTTGGTAAGACTCATCCCTACAAACGCCAGGAGGCACAGGTCTTCTCCGACACCCAGGGCATGGCCCCGGTTCAGAATCTTCCCTCTGCTTGGGAGTTGGAAGCCTCCAACATGAAGTCCCCTGCTGCAAGAGATCCCAGCACTACTGCGGCTTGTCTGACTGGGCTTCATCTCCCTGATGCTAATGAATTTCCCTGAGAATGACACGACACTCTTCAATTATTACAGGAAGCTCTGGTGACGCAGTCCACAGCAAGGTGAGCTGCTCCGAAAGATGGCGCCTGTCTGGGATTCCAACCCCATCAACAGTAACTCTGTGAGGGAGATGGATTAACGGGCGGCCTCCGATGCAATTCACAGTCACCAGAGACCTTCTGGAGGAAGAGCTAAGAGTTGGTTCCAAGTCAACAGCAAGAGATTAAATCAATAAATGCTCCTGGTGGTGCAGTAGTTAACAGGCTTACTTGAGAAGCAAACGGTCAGAAGTGGAATCCCAGTAGCTGCTTCAAAGGAGAAAGACTGACAGCTCTGCAAAAGCCGAGATGGAACTGACTCAACTTCACAGGGTCCATCTGACTTCTATGAACACAGGGCTCTCTCTCTCTCTCAAGTTCCTAATTACCTTTTATCAAAGTGTAATAGTGCTAAAGACTATGACCAGGGAGCACTGGTGGCCCAGTTGGAAGGAGCTGCACTGTCAACCCAAAGGCAGACAGCGCTTTCGAATCCACCGGCTGATTTTCAGGAGAAAGATGAGCAGTCTAGGCCCATGCATGCACCGCCTCTGTAAACTTCCTGGAGGACCAGCTATGAATAAAGAGCAAGAATATCACTGAGCCAAGCCATAGTAATTTCAATCAAGTCGTGTGTATGTGAAAGCTGGATAAAGATTAAGGAAGGCTGAAGTTCCACCCTCCTTGCCTCTAGGGAGCACCTTGATTTCAAGTCCTCCAACACAGACTTTTCATTCTTTTGGCAGTTCATGATATATTCATTCAGCCCTTCTGCCAACACCACACCTGAAAGATGCTAAAGAGCAATGATGGCAGTTTAAAGACTAAGGTGTGCAGGATCCCTGCCAGGGCATTTTCAAGTGTTTCCTATGTGGCTATGATGCAAACCCAAAGGCACTTGGTTTCGATCCACCAGCTGCTCCACCAGGGGAGGTTGGCCAATCTCCTCCCATGCAACCTACTGCCTCTGAAAATCTGCTAGAGGGTCAGCTATAGGTCAGTGCTGACTCGAAGGCACACAGCATCATGCGTGGGAAAGTTAGGCAATGAATAAGGGTGACAGAAGTTATCAATGCTTTTAAGTATGTAAACGTAAGTGGTGATGGATGTTACGTGCTGTCGAACTGACTACGACTCATAGCAACTCTATGAAAATGGCTCTGGAGTCCTGCCCTATCCTGAGCCAACCTCACCACTGCCGACACACCTGATCCCACTGCCATAGTCACCGTGTCAATCCATCTCATCCAGGGTCTTCCTCTCTTATGTTCATCAAAGAAAAAGAAAAAAAAATCATCTTTCCCAACATGATGTCCTTCTCCAAGGACTGAACCCTCCTGACTACATGCCTACAGTATGTGGACGGAGCTTAAAAATCCTTACCTCCAAGGGGCAAGTTAGTTTCACCCTCTTCAGGACAGACCTGTTTGTTCCCTTGGCAGCCCATAACATTCCAGCACCACAATTCAAAGGCATCAATTCTTCTTCTGTCACCTTGACACTGTCCAGCTCTCATCTGAATAGCAAGCAATTGAAAGGACCATGGCCTGGACCAGGCTCAACTTAAACCTTTGGACTGATGTTGTTTTTCAGCACTCTGTGGAGGCCCTTGGCACCAGGTTTTCCTAATGCAACTCATTTTTGATCTTCTGACTGCTGGTGCCAAGGGTGTTGACTGCAGACCTGGGCAAGATGAAATTACTAATAACTTCAATCTTTTCTTCTTTTATCATAATGCTGATTATTGGCTGGGTGGTGATGACTTGTTTTCTTGATGTTGAGATCAAATACATATGCATGCAATCTTTGTTCTTCAACAGAAAGCACTTGAAGTCCTCCTCAGTATCTGTGAGCAAGGCTGTGTTATCTGTGTAACACAGGATGTTGAAGTCTTCCTCCAATCCTGATGCCACATTCTTCATTAAGTCTACCCTCTTGAATGATCTATTATTCCACACATATATTGAAAAGGTATGAAGACAGGATACATCCCTGACTCATTTCTTCCTTGATTTGAAAGCACGTAGTGTTCCCTTGCTCTGTTGGACAACAGCTTCTTGGTTTAAGTATAGGTTTTGCATGCGCACAACCAGTGTTCTGGGATTCTCATTCTTCTCAAGGTAAACCATAATTTGCTAGGATCCACAGTCAAATCCCGTTGCAGAGTTGATACAACACAAATAGCCATTCTTCTGGTACTCTCTGCTTTCGGCCACGATTCACCTGACATCAGCAATGAGATCCCTAGTGCCACGGCCTCTTCTAAGCATCTCTCTCTCTCGTGGAGCACAAACCAAACCCATACTCACTACCCTCCAGTTGACTGTGACTCGTGGTGACCCTCCATCAGCTCCCCGAGGCTGTTGTTTCCGGGAAACGGTCTCATTTTTCTCTCTCAGAGCAGCTGGTGGCTGTGAACCACTTCCTGGTTTGCAGCCAACACCTAACATGCAGGACCAATAGGTGCTTTCCCAAAATATGTTCCTTAATGGTCTTCAAAGTCCTCTGGCGGGGTAAGCAAAGTCAAAACGTCACCAAGTATTAAGAAGTTAGATGCCATTTACTCTATTATCTCACAAGTTCCTACCTAACAAGCTCTCAGGAATGTGAGCACAGATCCAGGAGGAAATATTCACGAGCACATTACTGGAGTACACACAGTTAAACATGTATACTGTTAGCCTGCTACTGTTATTCACCGATTCAGAATCACAGTGACCCCCAGGAAGACAGACCGGCAAGGACGTACAAAATAGAAAACAATGTTGTGTTTCACATTAACTTTGTTTTGTAAAAGGCTTCCATTGAAAATATAATTTATATTAACATGTGAAGAGTTTAGTATTTTTATTTTAAATAAATATACATATTTTTTAAAAAGGGTTTCTAATACAGTTGTAAGTCACCTGAAGAAGAAGTTCTTCGAAGTCTTAAACAATGTCTGAGAGCTATGGGTCTCAGAGGGAAAACGCTGGCCTGGAGGAAAGGATGCACGGAGTTCCCCTCTCTCTAATTTACAGAAATTGTATTGAGGGAATGTGCTGAGCAAAAGAATGGGGGAAGGGGGTAGGAAGACTTCACAAACCAAGCATTGGTGGGTTTCTTCAAATATACAGAAATAATTATCTTGGGGAAAAAGTGATTAGCTCCTATCTATGTTCACCAAAATGTAAAACAAAACAAAAAGCTGTAAACAGTATCAAAGTTTTTCTGTCCTAGAAGAAAAGACCCTTCCCTCCTGCACAGAGAGGAGCGAGATAGGCTTCAATCAGGAAACTGGATGGTCTTCAGTCCTACAGTGGTTAAGGAGTATTCCTTTTTAGTGCTCAAACAATAGCTGGAAGCAGAGGTGAACAGGAGATGCCATGCACTTTTTAACAGTAAAAAAGATCATGAGAAAATGCTGCAGATCTTCTTAAAACAAGTATCATTTTGATTTCACAAGGACTGATTTAAAATATGCCAGTAAGAGTTCCCATTTAATTACAAATTTTAAAATCTACCCAGAAAAAAAAAGTCTTTAAAACTATTTTGATAGCAACTCTTTAATTTACTTGTTTCTTGGATGTTAAGCCTGGTAGGATATTTGGGTAATGGCCTATAACGGTATAGTATAATTTTGTACATATAAATTTAGTGGGACTGGATACAATCTAAAACACAGAAATCCAAGTATTCTTTAAATTTTAACCTCCATGTAAAATAAAAGGCTGGAGAGGATCTTCCAAAAAGTAAAGGCATTTCAGTTAAACAGCAACACACACCTGGCCCTCTGCAGCGTTCCTTTTATTCTGGGAGAAGAGGCGCTCAGAACATGGGAAGACGTTGGCCAGCCATCCTGCTTCTCAAAGGCAGTCGGTTGGATGTGCGCTGGAGAACAGGGTGGAACAAGTCTACCACACTGTACAGGTTTGAAAGTACAACTAAGATCACAACTCATGTAGCTACCGCTGGAAAAGGTATTCATTCAGCAGGAAAAATAGATTTGAGGAAATGAAGTTCACCTCTTTTAATACCAAAGATGCTTTTAAAAAAATTAATCATTTTAAGAGACAACTGGCCAAACATGTATTACATATTTGTGTTGATCATATTTTCACTTTTTCTTGACAACACAGAGTCATATGATCCTAAGAGCAGACAATCAGGAGACGGTGTGAGACCAGCTGCATTCTAGGCTATGCTCCTACAATTTCTGGTCTCGGACAGCACACACATGCTCTTCAGTCCTGTCGGTCTCCTTTCAAACCATCACTCCGAATGCCTAATATGTCACAGGCTGGGAAATAAAAGACTCGAAAATGACTTTATGTCACATAAATGCTCTACCTTACAGACTTTGTGACTTATGCTGATTGCTCAGAAACTTATTTATCCCCCAAACTCCAAGTTTTTCAGGCATACCTCATTTTGATAAAATTGCCAGATATGCTCTAGGTGAATGAGACATTACTATACATAAATATTTAAACAAGTTCATTTGAATATTAACAAAACGATATAGCTAAACATTAGTATCATTACCTTTTTAAACAAAGTTTTCTATAGCTTTAAGGTAACATTGGGTATTCTGGTTAACATTCCAGTTTCTTTCCTCCAAAGAATAAAGATAAACAAATGTTCTATTGGTATCAGTTTGTTTAAAAAAAGGGGGGAGGAAGGGATGAGGTGCAATTATGTCACAGTTAATGCCATGTCTGCTTCCAATACATTCAAAGGCATATTCTTTTAAAAAAAATCAATAGTTAAAATAGGGCTTTTGAACTTTCAGTCTGAGATTCAACATACTTTAAAAAATTTGTTATTACACATTCATGCAAATTCTTTATATATACAAATTCTCACAAAATTAAGAAGTTGCAAAGAAATCAGAATTATGGTGTCTTTTGACAAGCTACACTTAAATGCTTTACCACTGACATATTCCTGAATACAGCAGTCATAATATTTTTAATAAATTCTCTACATGGCCTCTGATAAAATTTTCTCTTTTAGACATAAAAATTAATCACTAGGTAGTCTTCTGACAATTTTGATTTAAGAATTCAAGATGTTCTCAATTCACTACTCATATTTAAGGCCACTTTGGTAAAGGCATTGCAGCAAAAACACAAAAACAATAGCATATTTTCTAATATTTATTTTTTTTTCACCTGCAAACTGTAGCAAAACATGATCAGCTTTATTATATGCAGACAGGGATCCCTCCACATCTTCAGAGAATTTAGGCATGTATAAATAGAAGAGCTCTTTAGAAAGGAAAAATTCAAGAATGAGTAAAACTTTCCAATTCTGACTTGTAACTTTCCAGTAGCAATGGTTAAAATGGTTTTAGGTCATTCAATCCAAGGTATATGACAGCACCTTAAAAGTGGCTGATCTATTTCCTCAGTAACATTTCTCACATAACAATGTGTTAAAGTTACAAATACTGATATGCACAAATAGCTAATTTCTAAGAAAAAATATGTACAGGACTGCAGCATGATGAGTGTGGTATCTGCAATAACTTAATATTAGCCAATTTTTAATATACACGATACTGCTACCACTTCTGCCAATTCACAGGTTAAAAGTTGTTCCCGGAGCCCTCTGTTTTGCACATATCACCTGGTGCTGAATACACAATGCAGGCTTTTAAAAAGACTTCTCTTGTGTTTAAAGCTAAGATCAGTGAAACAAGACAACAGTGCAAGAGGCGGAGAGATGTAATGTGACCACATCAAAGTCCGTTCCAGTAAAGTGTCTACAGGAGGCTATAAGAAAGGATTGGTCGATGAGCTTCCTGCCGGAAACTGTCCTGTTGGTGCACCAGTCTAAAGGAAAACACAAGACAAAAGAAAAAGAATCGGACAAGTGAAAAGCAGTGTGTGTGGAACAGAGGGCATTACGTGTACTTGTTAGACTAAAAATTCTCCATTGTTCACAATGATGTTTACTCATTACTGTTATCAGGGACACACTGTGACAAGCCTGCCACGTGTCCCGCCCTGTGACACGTCTTTTACGTCTATCATTTCATATCATGCTCATACAGGGCTCTAGGAACTGACTTACCTTTACGAACAATAGAGTACTAGTGATTAATGTCAAAGTGGGATCCAAGCACTGTTTACGTTGTTCAGGCATTCTCCTAACGTACTAGTTTATACAGCAGGAAAGAGACATGCACATGCCACTCTAGAAAATGATGATGCTTTCTTAAAGTCAGACAGGACAGTCCATAAGGCTTTTGTGTCAGTCTGTCCTAGCTTATATTTGTCTTATCAGTAGAATACCAAGTAGCATCTAGAAAGATTCACATCCTGCTTTTCATTAATTTAAAATAATATATATAGCACCTATCAATAAATTTTTCTTGAATGAAAAAAAATATATAAAATACTTCAAATGGAAAAATGGATCTCACTTACCATAAAGGGATTACTAGATACTCCAGCTGCAGCTACTTGACCAAAGGAAGTCACCACTGGCTTTGTTTGTCCAAATGCTGCAAAGCCTGCACCTTGTAAACAGAACTGCCAATTAGTACTTAGGCCATCAAGAGAGAAACTAATGCATATAAAGCTTTTTATAAGCGCAGAGAAATTCCTACGAAAGCCGCAACAGCAAACCAGCAATGTCAATCGCTGGCCCGCGGGCACTTCCATTACTCACAGACGCATATCCCATACATGTCTTAAAAGAACTTTCAAACAGCTGTCAAGAAATGGTCAGCTCAAACTGGTTGTAGCAGTGTAAACCACTGACCTTCGAGGATTCATCTAACAGGTGAATTTGTGACTATTGGGCAAGGGCAACAGGAGTAGCAAGAAAAGCACTCAGCCTCTAACTAAAAGTCCAGTGGTCTGAACCCATTAGCTGCTCTGCAGGGGGAAGATGGGACAGTCTGTTTCTGCAAAGATTAACGGCTTCAGAAACACGGTAGCGCAGTGCTACTGTGCCTATGGGGCCGCTGATAGTTGGCAGTGGCTCATCAACACCAGCTTTGCCTTTGATTTGGTAAAAACAAAATCATGGTTTTCTATGTGAACCTTTCCCATGAAATATTTTATTATGACTTACAGATCGGCAAGGACTGTTTTTACAAGCTGTTACCTAACCATTGATTTAAAAAAGAAAAAATTGTCGCTGTAATTCAAGAAGAGCCTTCCAAATTGTACACTGAAGACTCTGGCAAGGCAAAGAAAGAGGTAAAAAACTAATCTCTAATGATCCCTGCTGACTCGGAAACAAACGGCAAAAATCTGACTACAGTGCACTTAGCTATTGTGAAAATCATTCTATTGCACCAACATATCCTTATCAAAAATGTCCTCTGAGCAATACTCAGGTTGGAATGTGGAAAAACAAACAAAACTTTTCAATCTGTAAAGCTTCCTTTTAAATAAAAACGCACTGAAAACACCTCAGAGGATTTAATAAGAAAGAGACTGGAAAGCCTGTGAAAGAAGGGAGACTCTGTAGACAGCCACTGATTCTTCCTAAATCTGTACCCTGGTCACACAAAAATACTCCTTTAGTAAGGCTCAAGTCACCAAAGGCTTCTATTTCACATGTTCAGCATTCAGCGGGAAATGCTAAAGGATTCTTTAGATGTTCTTTTGGCCAAAACACTTAACATTATGATGTATAAAGAGCAAAGCGCACTCACCCTAGCCAAAAGTTAGATCTTACCATTGGGCTGCTGAGAAAAAGCTGTCTGCTGGGGGAAAGTGGCTTGGGCTGGGAAGGCAGGCTGCTGGAAGCTGCCGCTGAAGCTGGTGGGCAGACTGTAGGGCGCAGGAGTGCCAAACCCTGCCGGCATGCTCATGGACGCAGTGCCAAAGGTTGCCGCTACCAGAGAAAAGAAGGCAGTCAGTTACACACACAGCAGAGGGCTGCTTCTCATATGCATTATCTTAGGATGGGTCTCATTCACTTTGCAGGAGAATAATATGTAAAGACATTCTTAAATTCCAACAAAGTCCATGATCAAAACCCAATAGACGGCACAACAGTAACAAGTGGTATAGTTTAGCATAACCTATGAAGTATGTTCTCTTCTAATCCCGTGAAATATGATTGCTCTTTAAAACTCAAAATTAATTTCTCAATTACATGAAGTTCAGGTCTAAAAAGCAGTCTACATTTTAAAGCACTCATTATTCAGTTAATACATATGATCATTTCTCAACTTTTCTAACTTTGAGTATGGTGGCCTAGTGGGTAGGGAATGGTGCTTCAGTTTGAATCAAAACCTGATGGAGGGTCAGCTACTGCGTTGGTTCTGTCTCAATAGTAATTAGCAGGGAGGGGAAAAAATTAAAAACTAGCCAAGATTTACTGTGACTCAGGGAAGTGTCTTGTTTGCTCAGGTGATGAGTTCACAGGAAGCTGTGCTGCTGACCTGAAGACAACACCTTTCCAGCGGTGAAAGCCCCAAGAGCACCCTGGGAGAAAGATGAGCAACCTCTTCCCAGGCATTTACAACCTCAGAAACTGCTGGAGGCTCAAGTGGAAGTTGGTTCCAATTCATTCTGAAATGACCTGAGGTTTTCTGCCAGGTGCGAAAGAAAGTCGATGGTTGGGTAAAATATTTGGTAAAGCAAGGCTTACAGGAAAAAAGAAGTTGGAAGCAAGCCCTCAAAATGTATGTAGTGCTGTAACCAGAGCAAAGTGTACTGTACCATCTGAATAACACCATGGTGGTGGACTGTCGAGCCAGAACCAACTCATAGCTGACTCTCCAGGCGGTTTTGAGGAAATAAACTGCACAGGAGGAGACTGTCCCAACTGTTTCTCATGGAGCGAACAGTTTATGGATTCAAATCACCTGCCTTTGGGTTGGGAGCACTACTCTATGACTAAGCCACCTGAGCTTCCTAATTTAAAAAAATAACAAAACCACAAAACAACCAACCTACAAAAGCACATACTCAAAGTATATGCTAAGTAACTCCTAAGAAAACAATTCCAAAATACATTCTGTCCTCTTCCTCTGCCAGATAAATAAAGGCAGCTTTGGGACGGTACCAATTAGGGCAAAAATCAGAAACTTGATGCGAAAGGAACAGGCATTTGTTAAGCAAGATCAAGAACGTAGGGGAAATGGGCACTATGTTCCATGGTTTACCGTGTCCAGGAACTTTTACTTGGTGGAACAGGACATGAACACAGCACAATTCTGTGGGAGTCAGCACTCCATCTCTGTAACACTATCTTTCCATCCTTATGGATTTATGTCCATTACAGAGTTACAGTTGTAGGACAGAGTATAATTTACGCTAGGGAAGATTTCAAGCAAAATCTTCCAACTATGTTCTTGGAAAGGTCTCACAGAACTAAGAGCCAATCATTTCTCTTTCAACATAGAATTGTGGTCATTATTGTCGAATGCCATAAAACTGGAATTGATCTATAGCTGACCCTCTAGTGGTTTTTCAGAGACAGTAATCTGCATGGGAAGAGACTGCTTATCCTTCTCCTGTGAAACACTGGTGGCTTAGAACCGTGTGCCTCTGCGATTACGGCACGGCTTCTTACCACTGGGCCACCAGAACTCCTTAAACATAGAATAGTAGTTATTAATTACACAGCAAAACCATTTTTGGTGTCATGCTAGCAAATATACTGTGCTTTTTTAAAACGACCACCTTAATAATTGATTTAGACACAGAAATTAATTCATGCTGCCTAGCATCTTATTAAAACCAACTGGAAGACACCCACAGATGCTGTAATTAATCACACAACAAAACTGTCTTTGGCATCATGCTATTACATATACCGTGATTTTTTTAAATGGTAGGCTTGAGCTCTGATTTTGATAAGGAAATAAAAATTTACCAGTGCTGCTTAGAATTATGTCTTCTATTAAAACGAACTAATAAACTAGAAGGCATTTACAAGTGGTTCTACAAAGTTCTAATGCATGGAATTATACAATTTTCTTCACTGAACCTAATTAGAATCTGCCAGAATTTAAAGAACAAATGTTCCTAATAATAATAATGAGAAAATAAGGAAGTAAAGCACTGGGAAGCAAGTGAATGAAAGGGTAATAAGCACACTGCGAGGGAAACAAAAGGGGCTCATAGCAGACAGCAATGCACCCACAGAACAGGGACAGGCCACTGTCTAGGAACGCACTGGAAAGCAAAGCAGCCTGGACACAGCTAAGCACAACCAGACTCTAAGGACAAAGGGCCAAGGCGGTTTGGTCTATTTCAAACATGTCACTCAAAGCTTTATGAATTCAAGCTCAAGAAAAAGACTCAAAGCAGCTATTAAAATTTTAATGTAGCCATGGAGGTAAGCAGTACGGCTTATCAGCATTTACATATCATTCCCAAAGGATTTTTAGGTCATTTTAAGCCCAATGTCACCCTGATGTCTCACATCCATGCCCACTCCATTTAAAAACATGGACAGACAGAATTCCACATGCAGGGAACCCAACATGAGCAGACGCTTCCGCAAGCAGGCCGACACACTGCCACACAACATTTCAGCATTACTTGTGGCCACCTACCAAAATGAGCGTGAGGGAACACTTGAGAGTGCATTGCTCCAGAAAGGCCTTGGGGAGCCACAAAGAGACTGCATCAATGAACTTACAGATCACTAACGTGAGATTAATAAAGTTGTTTCATTAAAATCTAAAATTAGAATACACGGCTGCAAAGCAGGTAGCATGAGGACATATAATAAACAGACATCTATAAAACAAGTCTTTTTATTTCAACTCCATTTATGACATTGTGAAGAGTTATATTGTTAGGAAAAAGTAAAAAATTAAGTAGTAGGATAATAAATATAAGATAAAGAAGCAAATCCTTTTAAAAATGAAACACTTAAGAATTTAACTATCATGACAACCTAATTTTACAATATCATCGTTCTTCTAAAAGCCATGCCTTGGTCAAGTACCACCCCTTTCTCAGTACCCCGCCAGCCCCCTCATCTCCCCCCTGCAAAGGGCTGACTATTCTAGCTGTTTCCACACGAACATCACGCTTCATCCATTCGTCAGCTGACGGGCATTACTAGGGCTCCTGTCACTTTTGGGCCATTCTCAACAATGTTCTAATTTCCATCTTCAACAAAGCTTGTTAGAGTCTACCTTTCTGACTGGAGCCATGCTTCATGTTGCTAGATCCCACTGAGCTGACTCAAAGCAACACTACACACAAGTGACAGAAGTATCCCTGCTGCTGTGAAGAGTAGTTCTGACTTACAGTCCCTTAAAAACTAATGGAGGTCAAGTGATGGGATGCTAACCAGAAGGTCAGAGGTTCAAATTCACAGTCATTCCAAGGAAGAACGATGCAACAGCCTGTTTCCATAGGACCGTAGGGACCTTCTGCACCACTCTCCCATCCTGAGGGACGGCTCGCTACCAGTTCAAGTTAGAACTGACTTCAGGACAATGGTGATCACCATGACAGCAAACACCTTGTCACATCAACCATGTGGACAGGCCATCTCTCTTTGGAGAAATGTCTAACTCAAACCCCCTGTATAAGTGTCTTCAAGATTTTTAAGTTTGTTGTTCCTGCTTTCCAGGAGACACAAGCGGCTGCTATTACATACATGAGCCAATATTTTCCTCTAGATATTTTCATTTTCTACTATCAAACATTGTAATTTCTTTTAAAAAAATCAACTCTTCTATAAATAAAAGATGTCTTACATGTACCATATAACACTTAGACGTTTTCTTCGATTCCTTTCAACCTCTGCTTTTTGTATTAATTCTCAATTCCACAATATACTAGACAAGTGAGGTGGGGCTTCCTGAGGATGCAAACATGGAATAAAAGGTGAAGAGACTGAGATTGTTCACAGTTTTGGTTTGCGTGGCTCCACGGTCAACACTCCTGGCACCATTAGCCAGGAAATTAAAAAAACATACTGCGATGGGAAAGTCTGTGGTTAGAGATCTTTCTAAAGTACAATGAAGTGCAATGATGTCAGTCTGGAAACTAATGTGCGCCTGATACATGCCATGGTCTTTGCAATCACTTGCTATGCATCAGAGAGCTGAACAATGACCAGGGAGGACAGAAGGAGAATTAATGCTTTTAAGCTGTGGTTTTGGAGAAGAATACGGACTATATCATGGACTGCTAAGAAAACGAACAGGTTTGTCCTGCAGAGGGTGAAGCCAGGCTGCTCCTTGGAGGCAAGGATTCTGATGCTTCGTCTGACATACTTTGGACATGTTGCAAGGAGGGACCAGTCCTTGAGAGGGACATCATGCTTGGGAGAGGGGAGGGACAGCGCAGGAGAGGAAGACCCTCGATGAGATGGATTGATTCAGTGACTGGGGTAATGGGGGTAGGTGTGTCAGATATGGTGGGATTGGCACAGGACAGGGCAGAGTTTAGGGCTGTTATACATGGGGTCACTATGAGTCGCAAGCGACTCGACGGCACATAACAACAACGATGTCTTGTGCATGTTCCTTGAATACATAAAAAGAATTCTTGGATTCTATAGTTTATAATTCCAGGAAAAACGGTGGGGAGGGGACCCTAATAAACAGTACAAAGGCTAAGTAAAAATGATGTAGTCTATTTAATGTCTACAAACAAGTGAGCCATCAATCGTTACAATGTGTTATTCTAGAATGGAAGCAGTGTTGGTTTAGAAGAGCTCTAATTACTAACATTAGATAGCACATTAATTAATTGCTAACCCTTAGGGGAAAGCCATTAACACTTTTCAAATCTACCTGGGTAATAAAATGAGGCTGCTCAATTAGATGTTATCTATGATTTAATTCTACTTTTCAAAGCATTTAAATGAATGTTAGGAAAGAAGTTATTCACTTGATGGTAAAAGGAAGTGTAAAAGTCACAATGGGATGTGGTCAGATTCTCTGTAGATTACATTAATTTGAAATAAAATCTGGAGAAACACTAGCTTCAAATGTCCAATTAGAATATAGGTAAGACAATAACAAAGTTCAGACACATTAAGTGCATGGAATTAATCTCTAAAATCTGTGTTTCTGTTCCTCAGTTGTTAAATATGGTTTTATTTAAATATAAACATCTAAATGGTACATTACAAATCATTGATAGCACTCAGTGTCAGAACACTATTATTCTTACCCCTTTTACTAATATGATAAAATACAAAGAGCTTTCTTAAAATCACCCAAAAAACATTGAACCAGAATTTAAATGCAAGTGTGACTGTACTCTAAACATACAAACTGAACTTTTCTGAGCCTCAATTCCCTCAGCTCTCACTAATAAAAAGTCTCTGAGAGCTGAAAGAAATAGATGAGACAATTACAAACTCCATTTGTCTTTACAAATTCCACTTATCCCTAATAATATCTTAAACAGAAATATGGCATGCTTGATTATGAAATACACAACACTGCAATCAATTAAAGCAAATAAGTTTTTAAAATTGCATTTGGTGGGATACTATGAAATGAAAATATTAAGTATCAATTCTATAAAACACTGACAAGTTATGACTGAAGACATGTATGTAAAAATGGTTCCTCAGGATGCTACTAATAAAGGTAAAAAAAAAAAAGAAAGGAAACTGCTGTAATTGAAATTCCTAATATCATACTCTTCATCTTCCCCAAAATCAAGTTATAAAGAATTCTTAACAGCATTCATTTAATTTTTCAAGCATTTATTCTTTCAAGATTTCTTACCAACCTTTTTCTCAGTTTAGGCACTAAGCTTAGCACTAAGACTACTGAGACATATAAAGCATATAAACTCTAAAATTAATGAATATTCAAGAGAAAAAAGTTTTACATCCAAAATTAAACATCCTGAAAAGAGACATGCAGTGAGAAAGAACTAAGGAATTTACAGCCTCTGAAAACCCACTTGAGTGTCAGCTGTGAGCTGGTTCTAACTCAGTGGCAAAGAGTTGAGTTTACAGAACAAAACCCTTTCATCTCAAGCAGGAGGATAGATGGACAGGAAGACAGGGAAAAACTTCTTATCAAATTGTTCTTTTAGGATTAAGTTTTAGCCAGTAACTCTGATATCAATCCACTAAATAAGTCAAATCAAGTGCCATCTGAGCCATAAACTCCTCTCTAAAGCAGTCCTAATGCCATCTCTGAGATTCCTTATCTGAAAAAAGCTTCCCAGCTTTACTGGGGAGTGGTAGGAATTTAATAACCTCCAAGATCCCACTCAGTTTTTTAATTGCAGGATTTTATAAATGTTTAATTCCTGTTTTTATTTATGGACAAAAGTTTCCATCTCGTTTCTATTTCCCCTCATTCAGAAGAGAGACTCCCTTTTCTGGAATGTTAACATGATGTCTGTGTAATACCTATCTTTTCTAAAGTTGACCTATATTCAACCTGCTGTTTCTTCTTACCTGCTGCTCCTCTGGCATTGGTCTGAAATGGATTTGTAGAAGATGCCACAGAAGGACCAGCAGCAGCAACAAATGGATTTGTGGAAGGTGTTGCTTTAAAAAAATAAGAAAATGTACTGTAAAATTCTACCACTTTTTGCATGTAAGTACTTCAAATATTTGTTTACTGTTGAGGCAGAAACCTGTAACAGTTTAACAACAAATCACTGCTTTGATGAAAATAAAGTGCTGTAACAAGCATGGAGCTCATCAGGAACTCCCAGAACCACCTACCTCCAAAAGGAGCAGGCACACTTGAAGAAGCAGGCTGTGTTTGTGCAGAAGCACCCACTGGTACTGTTCCAAAAACATTGCTGAAAATAGATATTAAAAAGAGGTCATATATGCTAAAAAAGCCCCAACACACACACACACACACACACACACACACAC
The DNA here is from genome assembly GCF_000299155.1 of Elephantulus edwardii. Lineage (NCBI taxonomy): Eukaryota > Metazoa > Chordata > Mammalia > Macroscelidea > Macroscelididae > Elephantulus > Elephantulus edwardii. The sequence goes on along the minus strand of NW_006399837.1, from coordinate 10,854,780 downwards.
ACACACACACACACACACCCCATAATGAAGGGTAAACTATTTCTAGGGAGGCCATAAAATGTGGAAACAGATCATACTAAACATAGCAGTTCTCAAACTTACAAACCTCAGGACCTATCTGTAGTCGTAAAACTAACTGAGAACCGCAAAACATTTTTGTCTATGCTGTATGGAGCTGGGGAGGACTCACAGCTGACCCTCTGGCAGGTTTTCAGAGGCTAGAGATCATATGGGAGGAGACGACGTGGTTAGTGGGATCAAACTGTGTACCTTTGGGTTGTCAGTGCAATTCCTTGCCACAAAACCACCAGAGTATTGTATCTATTAACGTGTTTTACAGAAATGTTAAGATTATTTTACATTCATTTAAAAAGAATAAAGCTATTACTTGTAAGCATACATAACATTTTTATGACACATGAATATATTTTCTCAAACAAAAAGCACTGAGCAAGAGAGAAGCAAATCTCTTTAATGTCTTTGCTTTTAGAAGAAAGCTACATTTTTTTAATCTACTACTGCATTCATTCTGTTCTGTTGTTTAGGTTGAAGGACATGAAGAAAATCTGGCCTCATATAGCTTATAAGTGTTGAACAAGTCAGCAGTATTTTAATAGCCTTTTCAGATACTTGGGTTGTTTTGTGATAAACCTAAGTTATTGCTGCATTATGGAACTTTGAGGTCAGATCCACAATCTTCTCAAGTAACAGTAAAATTCACTGGTCTTATACTTTAGAGAGCACTGAACATTCCATGGATGGCCAAAAGAACAATCACGTGTTAAAGAGGGTGCAGCCTGAGTGCTCTTCGGAGGCAAGAATAATAAGGCTTTGCCTCATAGACTTTGGGTATGCTGCTAGGAGGGGCTATTCCTCAGAGAGGGACATGAGGCTGGGCAGGGTGGAGGGTCGGCAAAGGAAAGGAAGACACTCAACCAGGTGGACTGACATAGAACAGGGTTCAGAACTTTTGTTCACAGGGTTGCTATGAGTCATGCTCGACTCCACGGCACCTAACAACAACAAGGATACTTTAAATAAATCTGTTATTTATTTTTTTATCATTCATAGGAGTTATTTAATCCTCCAAATGTTAATATATCTCATTACATATGAAATCACATATCAACTTAGTGAAAAGCAGATAATCTCAGAATTATTATGAAAAGAGCTTTAACTTCATAGGTCCTCCTGAAGGGGTCTCAGGAACCCCAAATGTGTGAACTATGCAACACAAACTGCTGATACATTATAATTTAATATTACCAAATCATCTGTTATTCTACACCTATTTCAACCTTTGGGGCCATATTTTCTAAGTCTGTAGCTAGCTGTACCACCAAGCCTAAGGCCATGCGTCTCTCCTAGTTCAAATCCATCAGTGTCTCTATGGCAGAAAGCTGGACAATTTTCTCCTGTGTGGTTATACTCCTGGAAAATCTGCTGAAGGGTTGCCTATGAGTCAATTCCAACTCAACAGCAGTAAGGAGGGGTAACGCAGATAATAAAGAGTGCTGCTGCTGTGATGATTAGGCACTAAGCTGTCAGTGGTGGTGGTGGTGGTGGTGGCGGCTGTGTGGCTTTGAGTCAGAACCAACCCAGAGCTGACCCTTCAGTGGGTTTTCAGAGGCAGCAAATCACAGAGGAGGAGACTGCCCATCCTTCTCCTGCAGAGCAGTTCGTGCATTTGAACTGCATGCTTTTGGGATTGCAGCACAGCGAGGCCACCAGCATTCAAGCTCACCAGCATCTTCTTGGAAGAAGACAAGACCTGGTACTTTGCTTCCGTAAATACTGAAACCACGCCAGGTCAATTGCAATTTATAGCAAGCCTCAATACGGTTTCCACAGCTACAAATACTACTGGAGGAAATGCTCGACCTTTTCCCAAGGAATCACTGACTGATTTGAACTTGCAGAGCCTCTCAGCATTTTTACTAGCAATAAAACATTCTGTGGACTCTACCATAACCAGCAACCTACAGGGCAGTTCCACTCTGTCCTACAGGGTCACTGTTTTCAAGATTCACTTACTGCACACCACCAGTAATAATGTCGATGGCACTAGACAAAAACTGTACACCTGGTTCCAACATGTATTTATTCATTTATTTTCCTACCTAGCACACAGAGAGGAGCAGGAGTCTAGGTGGCACAAGGATTAAGCACTCAGAAACTAAGCCAAAGGTCAGAGTTTGAGCCTACCAGTCACTCCCCAGGATAAAGACAAAGCAATCTGCTTTCACAAGGCCTTGCCTGGGAGGCAGTTCTTTCTCATAAAAGGTTTTAAGTTTAAATTCTAACTATCTTGGTCACAACAGGTAGTATTCAGAAAAATTAATACTAGAGAAGCCAAACAGTATTGCGATCTTGCCATTTCCATTTAGAAAAGGTGCTAAAGAGAAAATGAAACCTACTGAAACAACAAAAGGAACAATTCACAGGGAAGCTCACAGGAATAAAAGAGACAATTCACAACAATGGAAAATAAAAAGGAATAAAAACACTACCCATGGAAAAACCTCTACCCTGGGTCTAGGTCCTTAACTATAAAATGAAAAAGTCAAGACTAGAAGGCAGCTTTAAGTCCTATCTGTAAAACATGTTAGACTTCCAGTTGCTCTTGCTGGCAAACTGACTCTCAGAGATGCTATAAACTTGGCCCACTCCTGCCCATCCTACGATCCTGCGTGCTCAAGCTCAATGCTGTAGTCACTCTATCAGCCCATCTCTTTGAGGGTCTTCCTCTCCTTTCCTGATCAATGGCTTTGAATCATGGTAACACAGCAACAGAAACAACTCAACTCCCTGCCGTCAAGTTGGAACCAACTCACAGCTGACTTCCTGGTGGATGTTCAGAGGCTGGAAGCTGCACAGGTGACTGCACATCTTTCTTCCTCAGAGCAGCTGGTGGATTTGAACTGACAGCCTTTGGGGCTGTGAGTACAACTCCCTATTTATAAATGCCAGTATGCAACTAAAGGAATACAGAACTGAAGCTGGGCCCTGGAAAAAAATGTGTTTACAACTGAGGCTACAAGGTCATCCTTCCATTTTTTAATGAAAAGGATCACTAGCATGTAACATGACTGCTACATGAATTCCCAGCTAAATACAATGAGATCTAGAGGAACTATCCACTTTGAAATGTGGACACTGCCTCCTATAAAAACACAAAATAATGTCAATTCCTCAAAGTGAACTAAACTCAATTTCCAAATATATAGCTGTCTAGAAACAGTCATTATTTAATGGAATGACATTATCATGTATTGGTGAAGTAATTATAAGACAAAACAGCAGGCAAGAGTCCAGACTAAAACGAAGTACCTGCTAGCGTTACTTGTGGAAGTGTATGCATTACTGGAAGTGGCTGCTGAGCTGAACACACTGTCCAGCTCGGCCAGGGCTGCATACTTGTCCGAAGACGCACTTGGTTGACTAGGAACCGAAACCACAGAAGCAGCAGGGGCTTTAGCTGTGGTCCCAAAACCACTTCCCTGATCACCACCTAGAGACCAACAAAAACAAAAACCATTAATTAATTACACCAATATTTGAACTCATACTTTCAACACTTTATCATTAAACTAAAATCAAAATTGTATTAGAGCTCAGCAAATAAATGGATGACATTCTGGAATATTAAACTAATAAATAACCTAGATGATATTAGACAAGATGAGAGTCTCTATATGTTACTGTAGCAAAGACAAAATACTGCTTCTGTAACAAAAGCAATTAGTCAACAACATGTCTAAATGATTCATAAAAATTCTCAAAGTGCTGTTAATACGGACCCACTCATTCCAGTGAGGGTAAAACCTCCAAGAATGCTGGGACTAAATATGTACACATTTTATCAACTGTATTATTTTCTCATGGTTTTCCATGGAAAATTAGAGAAAGTAGTAAAAAGAACATTTAATAGACACTTAGTGTATGCTACAGATTGAACTGTGTCTTACAAAATATGTTTTTTGGAGGAGCTCTGGTAGCCTAGTGGTAAGAAGCTGTGCAGTTCAAATCCACCAACTATTATGTGGGAGAAGGATGGGCCATCTCCTTCTGAGCAATTTACATTCTCTGAAAACCTGCTGGTGAGTCAGGTATGGAATGGTTCCAACTGGAGGACAATGTATTAAAGTGTGTATGTATGTATGTACGTACGTGTACACACACACACGCACCCACACACCCACCCCCATCTATGAAGAGGCGGTTCTCTTCGCCAGGCCATTCCTGAAGAGGGTGGATCCTAGTTCTCATTCAAAAAACCCTTTGCCACTCAGCTGGAACCTACGCACAGCTGACCCTCAGTGGGTTTTCAGAGGCTGTAAACAGTAAGGGAAGATCAACTGGTGGATTTGAACCTCCTAAGAGGTGATACTTTTGGGTTAGTGATTTCTAGGCAATGTCTTTTTAAAAAGAGCGGAAAAGACACAAACACACACGGAGTGAAACAGATGCCATGTGAACATGGTCAACAAGAAGAGCAAGTGCTGGTAGTAAATATAAATGAAGACAAAGGCCCCCAGAAGTAATATAGCTCCACAACTGAGGAAGAGAAAGAAATTCTTTTAAGCCACCCTTAAAAGGCAGCTGGCTTAGGGAAGCACTAACTAAGCCAGTCTAGCCTTGGCACTGTTGTAGATGTCCTACACGCACTAGAATACACATAGTGTTCACTATGTATGGTCAGCACCAAACCAAGGCAGCAAAGCACCATCAGGTCCAGTCTAGCACCAGCCCAGACTTTTGACCTTCTTAGGACTCAACTGTGCCTCTATGGTGTGTGAATGCCTATGGATGTGAACTCCTTTGGGAACAGGTCTTTTGGAGGCATAGCTCTCTAAGGTAATTCATCTGAGTTATATCTAAAAATTGCTGTTAAGAGCCAAAGGCTAGTAGAGGGAAGAGAGCGAGCCTGGAGCCTGTGAAGAATCATGGAAAAGCCCAGTAATCTCAGGGCTGCTGACAAGAAAAGAGTTCACATGATCAACACCCAGATTTCAATTTTAAGTCCTAAAACTATAAAAAAAAAATTTCTTATTAAAGCCAATCACTTGTGTTATCTGTGCGACAGTAAGACTGGATAAATACAATACTTCTGCACTATGTGTCTGCAGAGCATAATATTCAGCTTGAGACGTAAACTGAGTGGATACTTTTAGTATTACAAAATACCAAATTATCAAGTATCTACACATGGACAAAAATAGTTCTAAATTGATATATTATAGAAACCACAAAATAAGCCCTCAGTCAGTTAACAGAATTCCTGGACAAAATAAAAATTCCACAACTGTTCACTTAAAGTTTACAGTTATCAGCTGTGACAAAATCCAACTCGTAGCAGCTCTAGATGTCAGAGGAGAACTGGGCTCCAGAATGTTTTCAAAGGCTAAGGTTTTGGAAGAAGATCTCCAAGCCTGTCCTACAGGGTGACTCCAGGGAGACTTGACACTTCAGTCTTCTGGTTGGCAGCTGAGCGTGTTAACCACTTACCCAGAGATTTCACTTTCAAAACTTGCATTGTGTTGTCATCAGGTAAATTCAAACTTATGGCAACTTTTACAGTATGTCACCAATTTGTACCTTATGTTAAGGGCTTTCTGACTAGGTATTGATTCTAATTATGACCATTTGAAAACAAATGAACAAAGACTCCTTAAACAGAAAGAGTCGCCCATTATCTACATCAATGACAAAGGACTACTTTCACAGTTATTAGCACCATGTATTTCCTTTAACCAAATGTGTTCTCTCTCTATGCAGCCACATGTATTTTAAGAAATTCTGGATATAGTAAGAAAATCCAGAATGAGGTCCTAACTTGGTGTGTAAGTGCCTAGTCTTGAGTAGAAAGACTCAAAGCCTCTATTATTTCATCTGTGAAACAAAAGGGGATGGCAAAATATAATCAGGAAATGAAGCTGCTGACACAGGAACACGATAGAAGGTAATGGATGAAAAAACAATTTCCACTAAAGGGTGTGAACTGGGGGAGAAGAGGGCTCTACTCTGAATGTAATGCTTACTGGACTGTGTAACTGAAAGATTTAGTTAAGGTTTATAGTCAACATTGGGGGAGAAAGGGGTAGGAAGATTAGCTAACCAAATTTATTTTCTATTTTAGTTACAACAGATTGGCAAAAGAAAGTCCATTGCATATCCACAGTTGTGGATAAAACTATGTGGCATCTTCTGAAGTTATCTAATACAGATCAGTAATTATTAATAGAGTTTTCAGGCTGTCAATCTTTATGGAAGCAGACTGCTTCCCTCTGAGCAGCTGGTGGGTTCCGAACTCCTGATCTTGCCATTTGCAAAAGAGTGCTTTAACAATAGCGCCACCAGAGCTCCTTCAGTAATGCTCAAACTCCAATTCTGACTCCCAGTGACCTTCAACTGGGTTTTTGAGGCTGTAAATATTTACGGGAGGAGATGGGCTCGCACCCCAACACGTGAAGTACTACTCCGCTAGAATCCCTTCTTAGCAATGGCAGGAATATGCACTTTGTAAAGTCCTTGATACTTTCCTGAGTAAGAGCGTATGTTGGAATATGTGTCTCATTTTAGTTATAACTACTATCAACAACAAAAAACTCAACTCATTGCAGTGAAGTCGGAAACGTGGTCTCAGAGGAGACTGCTCATTTTTCCTGCTAAGAGCTGCTGGTGGATTTGAACTGTTAAGAGAGGGATATTGCCTTTGGGTTACCAGTGCAACCCTGAACTCTCTATGCCACCAGAGATCCCTCATGACTGCTACAGTAAGCATAAAAAACCCTAATCATTAAAACCCAAACTTGCTCATGAGTAGAACAGTGCCGTGTTCCATGGTTTGAACGGTTTACGGTAGATCACTTGCCCTTTCTCCCAAAGCATCTTTGTGCGTATTTTCTGGTTAGCAGACAAGTGCAACCGCCCTCTGCACTACAGACTCCAATTCCACATGAAAGTGTAGCAATTCTCCCAAAATATCATTAAGCACTGAGCCACAAGATACTTCTACTTATGAGCCCTCAGGGCACTTGATGTATTTTGAATACACATGTACTTTCTTTAACTGAGTGCTTTCATGTAGAAAACTAAAACCAAAACCAAATCAGCCTAAAGGCTATCTTTTCATTGGTGTTATTAATGAACTTCTCCATTATATTTCGAATTTTTGGATTGATTAGGAATCTGAAACCTTTCAGATCTACAATGTATCAAGTAATCACAAACATTTACTAAAAAATGTTGCATGTAGAAAAAAGTTCGATACAACAGAGAAAAGCAGAACACTCTCAGATCTTAATGACTACAACCAAATTTAGAGCACTGTCTAATAGCAAATCCGTATGCACTCTGTTTAAAGTGTGATACCTTGCCCAGCACTGAAGATATTGTCTAAATTAGCAAGGGCTGCGTATTTGTCCGCTGTCTGGAGACCACTTTTATTCGTTGAAACTTTACTAACAGCTGATGCTGTCTGATGACTCTGGGAAGTATTGAAGGTTCCGAAATCAGCACTGGAGGATTTGGGGAAGTTATCAAAATGAGCAAAATTAGCATTTACTGATCCAGCACTTCCACCTGTAACAGAATAAACAGAACACTTAACACTTCGAGACTTTTCCCAATACGTTTTGGTAATTAACATAATCATTTTTTCCCTAAATTAAGTATTCTATAAAGAACCCTACTTTGAAATTAATGACTGTTAAATAGCATTCAACTTTACACTTGACTTTTTATAATTAAGCTAGACTTTCAAAAGGCCTGACCACCTGCAGGTGGCATGTTTCAGTATCCACTACCTTGGAGGGAAGACTAGAACTCATAGGTGAGACCTGTATTGAGACTCAATTTCTTTATATACCATCCACACCTGTTACTATAGGGTCGATTCTGACTCATGGAAACCCTCTGTGTAACAGAAAATAACTACCTGCCCCCTAGGGTTCTGTGGCTCTAACTGTAGGGAAGTAGACTGTCAAGTCTGTCCTCAGCACTACTGGATGAGCAGAAACCATGAGCCTTGTGGCTAGGGATCTGAGTGCAAGCCATGCGCACCACTGAGGGACCTGTCAAACAATCAGCAATGTACTCATTTGTCTCGGACAGATAATCTACAACAAGAGAAAGTTATTTTGTTTGAGGACTCAAGCTCCATGAAGACATGTTATCCCAAACTACTCAGCTTCTGATTTAATGCTATTTAAGATATAACATTTGATCCAAAATTTCTTACAATGTATCAGACTTACTATAAAAGAAAGTATTTATTTCCACATAATAATGTGCATACTATATGATATTGCCTTAACATGTAGCTCAAAGAAAAAAATTACATATAAGCTTAAACTTACAGCAAAAAAACAGACTTTGTATAAAAAGCCCATTACCCTAATAGTGAAATTAAAGCCCATTTTCTAGTCTGTAAAGTTCATTCAAGGTCTTCTCCAAAGGGCTAACAGGGCTTTCTTCTGCTTCCCAGTGTACTTCATCTATGCTTTTGGTAGCGTAATTCTCAAATACTGTGCCTTTACTACCATTTTAGCAACGAGAATAGTATATATACCAAACAAAACAATAAATCCTTTAACTGGATTCTGACTGACAGTCACCCTACAATACAGAGCAGAACTGTCCCACTGTGCGGTCAAGGCTGGTATCTCTATGTAAGCAAATTGCCACATCTTCCTCCCAGGGAACAACTGGTGGGTTTCAAGCTGCAAACTCACAGGTTTACAGCTAAAGTGCTTTACCCACCACATCAGAATTCTTTCAGATGGTGCTGTATTAAAGGATAGCAAAGTACATCTATAGACATTAAAAATGCAGAATAGATACTTTCCAAAAATAGAATGCTATCAAATTTTTTATCAACACTGTGGAAGAAATATACATGGATAAATCTTCTTTCAGCAGTTAAACACTAGCTGTTTTCAATTAATACTAAGTAACACATCGTTGTATTTAGAAGATTATAATCTGCTAAAAGTAGTTGGTGAACAAAACAGATACCAAGCTTTTAAAATCTGAATGAAGAGTTTTATTTCAAAGTATGAAAAAATGAGTTATCAAATCAAATGGCTTTAATTGTGTACAATTGTAATATGGGGTAAAGTCTAAATTTATTACTAGGTAAATGGGAATAAATGGGAGAATTTAAAAGATAATCATTTAACAACTAGACTAATAATCAACTATAATTTAAAAACTCATGAACTACACAGCACAAAACACACCAATTACTAAGATGCCTACTTAACAAGAAAACTTACTGTGGGCAGCCTGAGGAGCAAAAGTTGAAGTGAATTCACCAAAACTGCAGCTAGATGAAAGCATTCTAAAAGCTGGACAGTCAGAAATGATATAAATTGTGAAATTCAAAAGAAACAAAAAGGAAAATGAAAGAAATGCATAAGACAAAACACAGAGCTACAAGTAGAAAGAAATCAAAGATCTATGTTCAATGCACTTTGGAAACAACAGTTTATGGAAATATTCAATTCCTGCACAGAAAACTACTCTCAAATTTTATTAAAGTGGCCACTACATAGTCAAAAAGAACTAGCAATATTGAGCCTTTTTTTCATGCTTATGGCCCTAAAACTTCGGGCAGTTTAGCTCTATAAAAGCAGGCACTTTGCTTGCTTTATTCAGAGGTATCAAGTCAACCTACATCAACAACGCCAAATATATTTTCATGCAGTTACTGTGCAGGAAAAGAGAGAGGATGAAATGAATTAATAGAACTTCAAACTTGAGAAAAACAAATAAATACACAGCAAATAAACAAAAATTCAGGTTTCCCCAGAGCTTAGTAAGAGAACTATTTCAAAATCTGGTAATTAGAGAATTCAAGTTGAGAATAATTTGACAAAACTAGATCTAAAGAGTGTTCTCTTTTTCCTCTTCTTACAGGAACACGTGAGAAAGGAACACTGGAGAAGCTCTACCTGTAGTTTGGGGCTGGAAAGGAGAGCGACTTGCTGTGGGGAAACCTCCAGAGTTACTCGAACCACTAGACTGTCCAAATGCAGCAAAGTTTGCAAAATCTGCATTTGCAGAATTCTGAGCTGTAAATGGTAAGGAACAAAACACGTTAATGAATATTAAAAAAAAAAAAAAAACAAAACAAAAAACAAAAAACAGAATGAAAACAGATGACAAATGAAACTCAACAATTACATGAAAGGTTCTGTGAATCACTGCTTACGTAAAATTTACTTAATTTAGATCAGATTTTAAAATCCTGCTACTATTTAAACCAATTTCAAGCAATTATTAAAGGGCATCTGGAAATTTCCAAACGTACTCTGTACAATAATAAAATTTTTCACAATATTCTTTAAATGTCCTCAGAAATAGTTTTATCACAGTGAGACATAACAAAGTGAAGTCTGAATACAGAGCACCAAAATTACAGAAGAGCAGACTGAAAAGTAATATGAAAAATGATTAAAAATGGTACTGACCTCTACAAGCAATTCTACTTCTAAGTATTTTTCCTTAAAAAATAATCTTATAAATAACTATGGTTACTCTATATAAAAGCTACGAATATGCTTTTGTTTTTTAAAATAAAAAAATTAGGAAGTCAAGTGACTATACCATGGGATATTAGATGATGCAAAAGAATATTAAGTTACATACAAGAATTCTTATAATTAAATAATCTCATCATTAATGGCCACACTTTAATAACCCTATTTTGTTAAACATAGTATTAGGTGCAAAGAAAAGTCCAAGTGATAGCTGAATTTCAGCTCAGTCTTCTTTCCCTAAACTTGCTGAGCTACTGCAATCGACATGTAAACAAATACTAGCATCAAAACAAAAGGAGACACTAAACAAAAATAAGTTATTAACAATTACTGAACAAAATTCTAGGAGGAAAATGCAAACCATTTTATCCTCTGTAAGATCTGAGAGGTGGAGTCAGAGATACAGCAGAAGCCTTTTTACGAGGCACTTATACCACTTTCTCATGAGATGAGGCATGTGAGCCCATGGTCTTTTATGGTTTTTAAGACAATGTTTTCCTAATCTCTCAAATACCACACAGAAGTGTCTGACTTTGGCAATGGCCAACAGGAGGTCCTAGACCAACCACGTGGAGGACCTGGAGCCACAGCCTGGATGTTCCAACTCCAACGCTTGGAGGATGACCTGCTGTCACCCCCCTGAACTGCACCAGAAACATCAGTATCATAGATGGACCCATTTCATTTCATTTCCTCTCCCAAAGTGTGAGTTGCCTTTTAGCCCGGAGCACCTTGGATTGGCCTAGCTGCAACAATTGTCTAACAAAGGAGGCTGCTAATTCACAGTCCTTTTCTAATCTGAACTGAAGCAAGTCTTCCCTTGAGGCAAAAGTTCAGAGAGAAACACATCTGACCACAAGCAGAGCCTGTTTTTGCCTCAGGCATAAAAAACTTTAACAAAGCAATGTCACATAAGAAGCAGGTTACCTTCCACTCCACACAAGCCCAAAGCAAGGTGTCACCCCTAAAAAGTGACACAGTATCAAAAAGAACAATGACTGAATATTTTCAATGAGTGAAAGACAAACTTGAAGAATTATGGGACACTGCAAGCAGAAACCCAGAGGAGCTTAAAAAAAACAACAACCAATCCAAGACAATTCAGATAAAACAAATGAGGCTTTAGAAGCTCTGGAAAAACAAGAAACCACAATCCAGAATATGAGGACCAATGTTTCAGATGCTGTCAACATGCCGGAGGGACACATGAACAGAGTTGAAGAGATCAAGCATAGAACCAGTGAAACAGAAGTCACCACTGATCTGTTAGAAAAGCAGACTCAAAAAAGGAAGGAAAAAGAAGAAAAGCTAAGAATAATGGGGGACACTATCAAGAGGAATAACACATGCATAATCAGAATCCCAGAAAAGGAAGAAGTAAAGGCACCAAAAAAGTTGTGGAAAAATTACTTGAAGAAAATTTTCCAGGTATAAAGAATGAGAAAATATATATTCAAGAAGCTGAACAAACACGATATAGAATAGACCCCTAAAGAAAAACAACCAGGGCAACAATGAATGAATGAAAATCCAAAATCTCTGTAAATGTTCATTAAAACTAATCAAATTTAATAATAATTTTAAAAAAAGAAAAAGAAAAACAACCAAGCCATATCATAGTCAAATTTACCAGAACCAAAGGTAAGGAGAGAATTCTAAAAGCAGGTAAGAAGAGAATTCTGAAAGTAGCTAGGGAGAAGCAAAGAGTAACCTATAAGGGAGAGCAAATAAGATTAAGTGCCAATTTCTCAGAAGAAACCATGCGAGCAAGAAGATAGTGGAATGATATATATTGAACACTCAACACAACTGTTGATCAAGAATACTAAATACCCAGCAAAACTGCCCATCAAATATGAAGGAGAGATTAAGATATTCTCAGAAAAACAGAACCTAAGGAAGTTTGTATAAACAAGACCAGCACTGCAGAAAACACAGATGTCCTTCTTACAGAGGTGCCACAGAAATCAGGATGGACCAAAGTAACCAGAAATACCACCAAAAATAACTCAACAATATGGCAGCAATAAAACCTTGCCTTTCAATAATCACACTGATTTGAATGGTTTAAAAGCACCACTGAAGAGAACAAGAGTAACAGATTAGATAAAAAACCAAAATCCAGCAACAAGCTGTCTACAAGAGAAAACACCTGAAAAGTGAAGATAAAGACAGACTAAAAAGAAAAGGTGGGGAAAAAATATACCAAGCAAATGGCAACCAGAAAAAAAGCAGAAGTAGCAATATTAATCTCCGATAAAACAGATTTTAATGCAAAAACCATCACAAAGGATAAGGATGATCACCACAATAATGCTTAAAGGGTCAAGAGAGTAACAGGACATAACAAGTCATAAAAATCTATGCCAACTGACAGAGCTGCAAAATATATAAAACAAACATTAACAAAACCAAATAAAGGAAATAGCTAACACCACTACAGTAGCTGGAAACTTCAATACACCACTCTTAAGGGAAGACAGAACTACCGTAATGGAATCTATGAAACAAGACCAGTGTTGCAGGAAAAACTGACAGATGTCCTTCTTACAGAGGTACCACATTTGATAAAATGTTGATAGTTGTATAGGGGCTTCAGGCCTTTTGTTCACAGAGTCGCTATGAGTCGTACTCAACTCAAAGGTAATCAACAACAACTAGAAAGAAACTCAACAAAGAGGCTGAAAAATTTAACCACACAATAAACCAACTCACTCTCATAGATACATAGGCTAATGCACCCCCCAAAAAGTGCAATAAACCTTCTTCTCCAATGTGCATAGACCAATCTTGAGAACAGATCACATTTTAGGTCACAAGGCAAGAGTCAATAAATTAAAAAGCAAAGAAATAATATGAAGCATCTTCTCAGATCACAGTGCTATAAAATTAGAAATTACTAACAAGAGGATTGAGGAGAAAAAAAACATACATTTGGAAACTGAACAAAAGCTTGCTTGAACTTGAGGGGGTACTAAGAAATAAAAAAGTTTCTTGAAACAAATGACAAAACATAACTTACAAAAACCTCTGGGGAAAAGTCAAAGCAGTAATTAGAGGTCAATTTATAGCAATTAATTAAACACATTAAAAGACAAGGGGAAAAAATGACCATTGACTCTCAAAACCCAACATCTCCAACAAACTGAAAAAGAACAGCAAGAAATCTGACACCCTCAAAAAAAAAAAAACAAAAAACCACAACAAACCAAACCCCCCAAAACAAAACAAAAAACCCCCACCACATTAAATTATAAAAATTCAGGCAGTAATATATGAAATAAAAAAAACAAAAACAGAAAAACTGAAACCAAAAAAGGTCAATAAAATCAACAGAACACTAGCAAAATGAACAAAAGAGGGAAAACATTACTACAAGAAACAAAAATAAAAAACCTGGAGAAATGGAAGAATATACCTTGCTCTTAGATAGGAAGACTCAATATTCTGAATATGACATTTCTGCCAAAGCTAATCTACACATTCTATGCCATCCCAATACAAATACCAATTTCACTCTTCAACGAGATGGAAAAGGCAATTTCCAATTTCATCTGGAATGGAAAGAGACCCCAAATAAGCAAAGCACTCCTTAAAAAGACAGACAAGGTAGGCGACATCTCAGTTCCTGATTTCAAATCCTACTATACTGCCCTGGTAGTCAAGACAGCACGGTACTGGTACAGTGACAGACACATAGATCAATGGAATAGAATTGAGAACCCAGAAATCATATGGTCAAATGATTTTTGACAAGGAGATGAAATCAGTTAAATGGGAAAATGACAGCCTTTTTAACAAAGGGTGTTGGCAAATTTGGAAAACAATCTGCAGAAAACTCAAGCAAGACCTACACCTCACACCACACACAAAAAACAATTCCAAGTGGCTCGAGGACCTAGGACTAAAACCAAAGACTATAAACTTCATTAACAGGTTGCCACAAATAACAGCAAATGTGTTTCTAAGCACAATCATCAATTTAAAGTGTGGCAACATGATAAAGAAAAGCTTGGAAGAACTCTCGAAGCCCTAATCCACAACATGAACAGTCTCCCAAGCATCCTGAAAAACCTACAACCAGGAGAGGATAAAATAGATGAATGAGACTTTCTAAGAATCAAATCCCTATGCACATTCAAAAACTTTTCCAACAGGGTAAAAGGAAAGCCACAGACTGGAAAGAATACTTTGTATGACATGTCAGATAAGGGACTTATATCTAGAATTTATAGAACACTCAAGCACGACAACAAGATAAAGGTAAACCACCCAATCGCAAAATGAGCACAGGATATGAACAAATACTTGACCAAAGAAGATATTCAAATGGTGAACAAACACATGAAGAAATGTTCAAAATCCCTAGTTCTAAGAGAGATAAAAAAAAAACCAAACAACAAAAAAAAACCCCAAACAAAAAAAACCACAAAAAAAAAACCCCACCAAAAAAAAAAGAGAGATACAAATCAAAACAGCTATGAGCTACTGTCTCACCCCAGAACCAATTGCAAAATTTAACAGAGAAGCAAATAAATGCTGGTGAGGTCGTGGAGAAACAAAACCCCTTATTCACTGCTGGTGGGAGCGTAAAATGGTGCAACCACTCTGGAAGGCAGTATGGTGCTTTATCAAAAAGTTGGGAATAGAAATATCATTTGACCCAGCAATTCCACTACTGGGAATATACCATAAAGAAACCAGAACTGCCACTCAAACAGATACATGTTCACTCATATTTTCTGCTGCATTGTTCACAATAGCAAAGGGATGGAAATAACCTACGTGTCCAGCAACAAATGAATGGACAGAGAAGCTCTGGTATATTCACACAATGGAATACTATGTAGCACTGAAAAACAAGGAACTCATGAAATATTACACAAAATGGGTGACCCTGGAGGACATTATGCTGAAATATCTCAGTCACAAAAGGACAAGTACTGCATAATGCCACTGTTATAAAACAGGACTGGCATCGGGCTGGGGGAAACAAAGAAAAGAGGAGATAAAGAATGTATGGGGGGGGGGGAAGAATGTACACTGCACTGAAACAGATGAGGGAAAGAACTGCCCAAAAAGAATATGATTAGGTATTATCTGCATGACAACAGGCCAGAGTAAGAGCTGCATAGTAAAGTAGACTTGGGGCGGAGGGTGGGGTGGGTATTGTACAACAATGAAAGAATTTTGCTTTGACAAGCACTGTGGCAATTGGACTATTAAAACAGACATTGGGGGTGGGGGAAGAAGAACAAACTGGGGAGGAGGGTAGAGAAAACAGTGCAACAATGAAGGAATGAAAACCCCAAATCCCTGTAAATGTTCATTAAAACTAATAAAATTTAATAATAAAAAAAAACCAATGAAAGAACTTTTTGTTTCCCCACGAGAAAAGCGAACTAGGGGGGTGGGAAGTCGGCAAGTGTGACAATGAATGAATAAAAATCCAAGTTCTCCATAAATTTCATTAAAATCTCAATTAAAAGGGGGGGGTAGAAGAAGCGCCTGGCTTCACATGATTTTTAAGGATTAACAATAAAAACCGATATACTCTCTGGGTCTACTACCCGTGAGCCAATGTGCTTTACCAAAGTAGTCTGCATGCTGTCATGGTACTGGAAACTGTCACCAGTATTTCAAATAAACCATGGTGGGTAAGGTGAAGAAAAACTTTCTTAGACTAGAAAGGAAGGACGGTCCGGCGGTGTTCTGAAAACCCTATGTGTCACACTGAACTCCATCCAATACCGTGCTTGAAGAGGAGCTATTGAAGTTGGAAGACACTCAAAATACACAGCGGATGCAACAATGGACCCAAGCCCAGCAACAACTGTAAAGAGGGCCCAGCAACAGGCACTGCTTTGTTCTGCGGTATATGGGTCACCAGAGTTGGACTCAAATGGATGGCAACCAGCAACAGCATTTCCCAGTTGCCCTGTATTTGGCTGTTAACAGATTGAAAATTTGCTTTCTAGAAAACATGAAAGAAATACTACTGACAGTTAACTGATATTTTCAAGGAAGTATTTCTACAAATTTAAATAAGAAGCTCACAGATTAAAAGCAGTTATCGTTTAGTATTGCTAAGAAGAATAATAAGCAAGGACAGCTTAAGTGGCTAGAATCAGAACTGTTTTCTCTTAACTAAGAGACCAGCCGCCACAGTGCTGGACGAGTCCTTCAAAAGCTCTCATTTGCCCAGTTTTCTCACTAGCAAAACAAGACAACTAACTATATCTCTACTTGCAAATCTTGGCTATGAGTCTGCCAACTTTAAAAAAAAAAAAATGAAGCTTAAAAACCCAAAATGCTACTAAGACCAAATTAGTTTAAAGTGAAACATTCTAGTATATCCAACTATAAACCAAAGGAACTAGTACATCATATACAAAGTTCTCAAGCTTGGAGTGGGTTACATTGCAAAAGATAACTTTCTAAATTTTGAATGTCAAATACATTTGTAGAAATAGGAGTCAGCTAATTTATACCTTATTACTCAGAATCTATATGAATGTATCCATTATAATAATGCTATATAGTCTACATTTAACTTATAACATTCTAAGAAGAACTCTGTATCTAACGTATTTATAGCAATCAAAAGTTCTGAGTGCAACAATGAATGAATGGAAACCCAAAATCTCTGTAAATGTTTATGAAAAGTAATAAAATATAGGAAAAAAAAAAAGTGCTGGCAGCACAGTGCTTCCAATGCTTAACCAAAAGGTGGGAAGTTTGAACCCATTCTGTGGAATAGACTTGAGCGTTCGCTTTTGTTAAGACTACAGTCTTGGAAACCCTATGAAGCAGTTGTATCCTTACCAGTAGGGTCTATATGAGGAGACATCAGGAAAAGATGATAAATTTTATGCCATCTATTTTTTTACATTCAAGCCCATTTTGTCACATTTCTACTTTTCCCTGTCAATAGCTGTGCCACAATTCCAAAAGCATAGGGTTCTAATCCACCAGTTGCTCCACAAGAGAAAGATGGGCAATCTCCTTTCATGTAATTTATTGCCTCTGAAAACCCACTAGAAGGTCAGTTGTGTGTTGGTTCTGACTCAATGGCACATAACAGCAACAACAACAAACACACTAATCAGATACCAATTCATTGTATCAAGAAGGCCTTTATAATCAGGGTTTTTTAAGGTAGGATTGAATCTATCTGCAGTCTTCAGAAACTAGTAATTGTAATACAGAGTGAAACGTTGGGAAACCAAAGCTGGAGCTTAAATAATAATAAATTAATTTTATTAAAAAGAAATCCAAACTAAGCAGAATATGACACAACAGTGAAGATGCTTCTTAAATAATCTCAATTCATAAACTGCATGAATTCATTCAAATGAACTAAGATATCAACTTCATGAGCCTGATTCTTGCTGAGTAGTTCTTCCTCTTCAAAGAGAAATGAATATTCATTACAGAAAAAGACAAATGTAGAAAACAGAAGATGCAAGCTAGAAGCCTCAGCAAGTGAGCAGACATATTCATGTCAGCTATTCAGAATTTCATGTTTTCTTCACCCACTTCTAATATTTTAAAAAGCAATTATTCCACATTAAAAAATTTAAATGAAAGAAAATTTCCCGCTTTTCTCATAAACAGCGATAAGTATATGCAGAAATTCTGAGCTCATCCGAGTCAGATTATTCCCTACAGATATCCATAGGCACCTTCCCCACTCCCTCAGAGCCCTCAATTGTGTTATTGGGGCAGTAAGGTGGTGCAAGGTGTGAGAAAAATGAATTACAATTTATGGGTTTTGTGGCATGTTGTTTGTAAAGAAGGAATATTAACTATGAAATAAAACAGGTAAATAATATTTTTCTTTACAATTGTTTCTGGCAGCCATAAATTATGGTGAAAACAACAATGACACTACCCCACATCCACACGTCCACACGTATGCCCTCAGCCAGAATGTTCTCAACAACACTGAAGAAGGTGCAGACTTTCAAGTCACCAAACTCTCTGCAAAAAGGAAAGCATTTCCTATGAAAGAATGCTAACCAGACTGGCACTTCTGAGTAACTGCCACTTACCATCAAAGGTTCCATCTGTTACACCAATGTGTTCAGGATTTAATTTTTACTTAATTAAAAAACAAAAACAAAATCCCTACTACAAACCAATACCAGAGCGACAATTCAACCATCAAAAGAGTTTCTTTGTAAACTACAGAAGAAAAAAAATTAAAGATTCAGAGTGCTTGCAAGGTTTATGAAAAAGAGGTTTCCAATTTTACCATGATACCAATTTTCCAGCTACAAGTTGCTCCTAAGCATAATGAGAAGGTGGCAGAAACAATTCTATAAAGGTAAATTCTACAATGGGTAATTTCTTAGCAATTTTTTTGTATATATTTTATTCTGCAAGTCAAACCACAAGTTCAATGAAAGGTATTTTGGGTTGTTGTTGTTAGGTAACACTGGGTCAAGTGTGACTCATAGTGACCCTATGAACAGACCCTATCCTGTGCCATCTTCACACTTCCTGACACACTAAAGACCACTGTAGCAGTCACTGCGTCAATCAACCTGGTCGAGGGTTTTCCTCTCCTTCCTGACCCTCCACCTTTTCAAGAATCATGTCCCTCTCCAAGGAATAGCCCCTTCTAGCAACATGCCTGATGTGTGAGGCGAAGCCTCATCATCCTTGCTATTAAAGAACACATAGTCAATGCAACAAAAAGAATGGGATGTTAAAGGATTTCAGAAAACAGCACATGATCAAGAACTAATGAATATGGCCCAGCAAGCTTCACTGAGGTCACTGGCAAATAAAGAGGCTGCACTAACTGACAGACTACAAGTAAATCTAACACCAGAAGCACTCACTTGTCTTCACCAAGAAATTTGCAAGACCTTGCCAAACCAATTGAGAGTCATATGTATGCCCATTTTGGGGGGGAGGAGGGGAATACATGATCCAATGCAATATAATTACTGAATAATAATAACGTCACATGTAAGTAAAATTCTGCTGAAGATAATTTAAAAATGGTTACAATAATGCATAAATAAGGAACTCATCCAAATTGAAGCAAGAGTCACATTAGGACATGGAAGAAGATATATCAGATGGATCCTGCCTGGCTGAACGCTGAGAATACCAGAAAGATGTTTACCATGTTTTCTGCCTGTGCAGAGGCATTCAACCACGTGGTCCAGAACATATGATGGCTAACACTACTAAGAATGGGAATGCCAGAACCCTTAACTGTACTCATGGGAATGTACATAGATGAGGTTGTCATTTGAACTCATCATGGAGACACTGTGCAGTTTAACACTAGGAACAGTGTGCATCGAGATGGTATCTTTTCCCTTTAGTTATTCAATCTGTGTGGTGAGTAAATAAGAACATGCCAACATGAATGAATGAAGATTCATCAACTAATTATGCTATACAGATGACTTATCTTGCTTGCTCAAATAATAATAACTTAAAGCACATATTATAAGGCTCAAAGACTACATCCATCAAGTATGGATTACAATTCAACATTAAGAAAACAAAAATTCTCACAGCTGGACCAATAAGAAACATCATGGTAAATGGAGAAAAGGCTGACTATTTAAAATTTAATTTTATTATCACCCACAATCAATGCTCTTCTGGGGACTAAGGTGCACTTGACTCAAGCTATGTTATTTTTAAATCACTTCCCATGCATGGGAGAGCTGGGCAGTGAATAAGGAAAACCACACAAGAACTGACGCCTTTGAAACATGGTTTTGACAAAGAATACTGAATTTTATCTGCTAACCATGGACTGCCAGCAGAACAAAGAACTCTGTCTTGAAAGAATGGATCTTAGAAGTAAGGATGGCAAGACTTCATCTTCTATACGATGGACATGTAATCGAGAGGCCCAAGTCCGGAAGACATCATGACTGGTAAAACAGAGGGCAGTCAAAAAGAGAAAGAAGAAATGACTCACACAGTGAGCGTTCAAATGAGATCAGAGATGGCTCCTCTTGTGAGGACGACACAGGCTAGGCAGTGTCTCACTCTCATGTACGCAGTATCACTGAGTCAGAACCAACCCGATGGTCCAGAACAACAACATGGATCACTGTCATCGAGTATGCTACTTAAAGCTAATTCTCCTTTGAGGTTTCCTAGGCTGTAAAATGAAACAAATTATTGATAAAATCGGAATATTTACTAATGATGTAATAGTATTACTATTTTTAGGAAGTAATAATGTATTATGATTCTTTTTGAAAAAAAAAAAGTTTTTCTGCTTTACAGATACAAATAATAAAGGATATCATGACTGGAATACATCTCAAAATAGGTACAGAGAAGGGAATTAAGTAGAATTATGGACAAACAAGACTAACAATGCATGATGAGCCCCTGAAGCTTATACATTATCCAATAATTTTTTATTATCAACTTTTTATAATGAAAAGGGAGAAAATACACAGAATGTCTCCATTTTTTTTCCATGGAAAAAGGCCATGTGTGTACCTGTTATTAAATATAGTGTCTTCTGTGATTACAAAGCAGAAAGATGACAGAATTCTATATTATATATCAATAGTTATGGGTATGTAGAAATAGAAGGGTGACTAGTAAAACGTGTATAAGGATTCAAGGAGAGGAGGGAGGAGCAGAGGGTCATACAATTTGATGGGTGGAGGGAGGGGTGGGTAGAGGAAATGGTAAAGTTCCAGCGTAAAAAACAATGTATACGAACGCTGTAAGTAAACCAGTATAAAATAAAAAGTTTATTTAAAAATAAAAATAATTATGGGTAACAAGAAAAATTCTCAACAGACTATATCTATTGATACTTACCCTTTACTCAAAAAGGAATATTTCTACACCTTCACCACAAACACAGCAATACAAAATTAGGGGTGGGGTTGGAGGGAGGAAGAATAAATGATTGCTTCTTAGCATCATTCTGGAAGAAGCTGTTGGAAGAAGTCACCTACCTGCATGACTATTGAAATGTGCAAAGTTAGCAAAATTGGCGGTAGCTGTTGACTGAGGAGCTGGGGCCGCAAAGATGTCAGAGCCAAGATCACTCAAAAGGTCAAACTGCTTCTTTTCCTGTTGCTGGCCTTGAGATCGACCTACAACTGGAGACTACAAACCACACATTAGGTACAGAAAGTTTCCACTCACATCTGCTGAAGCTTGACAAGAAATTATTTCCAACTCACCAAGCTTAGCATATATCTTAAAGGTCACATAATCTTTTACTTTTGAGTACTCTGAAAAGCATACTTTCTCAACTTCTTATCAGAAGATATCTCTCAATTTTAAATACAGTCAAATGAAAAAAAAAAATTCTAGTTAAAACTCATGCTACAAGAGGACCACTGCCAAGCCAGTGCTATAGTGGAGCTTTCATAGGACAAATCTTTTACACACAGCATGAGAATAGTACACAGATGTGTATTATAGACCTATCTATGCAATATTGATAGATGGCTTACACAGATACTCTCCAAAGAACCATGCACAGGCCAGAACTGAATTAAAACCGTTCTAAACCTCAGAAAGTTCTAGTGTAAGACAGAGGCTGCAACGCACCACAGTGACAGAACGCTATAGTTCTGTCAACTGGAGTGAAGAGCAGGATTACAAGCTTTCAGTGAATCAAGAACAATGCAGAATGAACAATCACTGATGATTTAGTGATAACCATGCTTTACAATCAGACCCAGAGCTGAGAAACTCTTTCCACTCAAATGACACCACAGAAGGTATACTTTTCTAGCTCTGACCACTCCCATCAATGCTTATTTTACTCAGTGCATGCTACATAAAAGAGAACCACAGAGCTGTTGGAAAAGTCCAAGACATTCTCATTAGCTAAAAGAATATAAAATACATACACACTAACCAATGACATCCACTCTCTAAATGTACTCTAAACCAGTGCAGCACGCTGCAGTTGGCATAAAACGTTATGCTACTTTCTTAACGAATCCCAAGGCCCCCAGGGATGGTAAGTTACTCACCTGACTAGGTGTGCCCTTGTTTAGGTGCAATGATGGTGTTGAATCTCCTAACAGAGATTTCAAGGGTTTGACCTCAGGGGTGCTGCTTGTGCTACTAGCAGAGGACCCTGAAATTGACGCATGAACTGACGCCACCACTTTGGCTTGTTCTGGTGGAACATACCTGAAAGATGTAAAAATTGCACAACAGATAGTTAAGTAAGGAAGAGACAGGAATCTTATACTCCAAATAGCTTAATTCTAATTCTGTACAAGACATTCTGATATTAATCTTACTTAGAAACTCTTACTTAGAATTATTATGGCATGAAGAGTACACTTAATTGAAATACTCAGAGTAACAAAGACTAACCACAAAACTGGTTTCCATTATTAACCAATGTTTTAAGGTAATAAATAAATGATTTCTCAAATTGAGGGTCTATACAGTCCTGTCATCAGGGTAAATAGCTATTGCTGTACATTAGTATTTAGAGCTAACACATCTCAACACCATAAATAACATTCGGAGACAGAAGAGAATGTAGTGAAAGTACTTACAGTTACTAACTCTTGTTAATAACTTTAACATTGAGTTATTGATCACATTCATAGTATGTTTTTATATTTAAAGTGGACAGAAGTACCAATTCACAAAAGGAGACATACAAACAGCTAAGAAACGTATGAAAAAAACAGTAACAAAATTAAAGCAGGATTCCTTTTTTCCAAGTGTAAATGAAATAACTTTTGTTACTACCTATTGAAATAAGTATGTTCTGCCTAGCTATACCACTTCTAAAATTTATTAAGAAGGAAATTAGCTAATTTGTTACTGAAATAAACTGCCGATGAATCAACTCCCACTGATGGCTACCTTCAGTATAACAGAAGAAAAATGATGGCTTGTCCCATCCCAGCATCAGGGTCACTGGCAAGTTTAAGTCATATACCACTACTACCACTGACCTAGAGGGAGAAGGATCAGTGATCTCCTCCTGTGTGATTAACTGTCTCTGAAAACCTGCCAGAGTCAGCTATGGGTCAGTTCTGACTCTACGGAAAACAACTATTAATCTGTGTCATATCCTTTCAAAGCAATCAATCTTTTCTAATGATATACACAGATACATACACACAGCACTCTATAAAAAAACCTGAGAAATGAATTAACCATCCATCAGGAGAGAGCTACTTAATGAAGGGACTAGGTGAAAAAGTACTAGCAAGTCTGTATTTCAACACTGACAAATGTTCAGATGATTTTATCGATATCTTTCGGATTTGATCCCAGCCATTAAAATATGACTCATTAGAGGAAGGCAATGAAGTAAGATTATAATGCAAATATTGATAATGCTAATCTCTATTATTTATAGGAAACATCCTATCTCCCTCCTCCCTGACCCTAAAACAAGTAGGTGATAGTGGGAGGAAGAAAGAAAACAGATTAAGAACATGAATTCCAGCACAAAAAGTTGGAGTTCAAATCTCAGCTCCACCATTCAATGCCTGTGAAACCTGGGTACACCACCACATCTCACCATGCCTCAGATCCTTCAACCATGAATGTTATTTTGAGGTTTAAATGTTAACAATTACATAGTTCCCAGCATATGGTGTTTCACTATTATTACTATCAATTTACATAGTAATCAGAAAATGTTTTTAGTAAATGGGAGAAAAGAAAAACCATGCACATCAGAATGAATAAAAGAAGTTAGACTTGCCCAAAGTAGTAATCTAACTACTTCAGTTATAGCCTCATCTTATCAAAGAATAAAAACCAGGTAATAGTTTCGGTTTAAAAATCCATTTGACTGAAGCTAATCTTGCACAGTAAACTCCCAGTTATGATCCCACTTGTCCTTAGCTCAACACCTCACTGTGGAACAACTCTACTCGTAACATAGCCTTCATCACAGTCCCCTTCAGAGGCCGCTTTTCAAATACTGAAAGGCTTCAAGTCGTCCGCTGCATCAATACTCACTGTTCATATGAGCCAATTCTGACTCAGGCAGAATACAAAACAGAGTAAACCTGTCCTGTAAGAAAACAGGATGGCCTCATTGAATTCCTACGAGGTGGCCAATGGGTCGGAATCATCCTCTGGTTAGCCGTCAAATGTCATAAGCACAGGGCCACCAGAGTTCCTTTTTGCAATAAAATAAAACTAAGTAATAACTATGTATCTGTTCCACCTTACCTACAAAGACTTGCATAGAAATTTTTCTAACTTATAACCTGGGGACTTCCTGTACAGTTATTTCCACAATTGTTCAAGAAAACCTTCTATCACTGTGCATGATGACATGAGTGGGACTCATGCTGCCCACCCTGAGTATTTTCAGAGAGACTGCATTTGAGAAGTGCTTAGACTGCATAAAAACCCACTTCACAGCACTCTTGCTGTAAATGTGAAGGCATTTGGGTTAAAAACAATGGGCCAGGGCCCTCCTAAAGGTGGGACAGCTCTCTCTTCTCTCCCATTTATTCGTACTTGATTATTCCTCATACTACCTTTCTTTGACTCAGAAAAGCAAACCAAAACAAAACCCCAGATATTAGAATTAGCTCAAGTTTTCTGTCATCTGGGTTACGGATTAACTGATACAATTATTATGATACATGCTGAGAGGAGATGGAGATCTACTTATTCACACTCACTTTTCTCTTCCAGCAAATGTTAAACTACAGAAAATCCCAGCTAAGTCCTTACTAAACTGCCTCTGTTGTTGTTGTTATGTGCCATCGAGTTGTTTGCAACTCATAGCGACCCTATGTACAACAGCCCTAAACCCTGCTCTGTCCTGTGCCAATCGCACTGTCTCTGACACTCCCATCCCGATTATCCCAGTCACTGAATCAATCCACCTCATAGAGAGTCTTCGCCTCCTGCGCTGTCCCTCCACCCTGCCAAGCATGATGTCCCTCTCCAAGGACCTGTCCCTCCTTACAACATGTCCAAAGTATGTCAGATGAAGCCCCAGAATCCTTGCCTCCAAGGAGTAGCCTGGTTTAACCCTCTCTAGGATGAATCTGTTTGTTTTCTTGGCAGTCCATGGTACATTCAATACTCTTCTCTAGCACAACAGCTCTAAACTGATAAAAATAAAGCAAGCACAAAGCAAAGCTGGGTGAGAACTACGCAGATGCCCTGCTGTGGAGCCCTTCAGCAAGCTTGCGGGGGGTTGCAAATCATGCAGGAGGAGGAGACTGCCCCTCTCTCTTCTGCAGAGCCTGGTGGATTCCAGTTGCAGAAAGGTGCCACCTTCACTTAGCAGCACAACTCCCAAAATAACACGGAAAGTAGTCTAGGAAATGAAGAACCAAACTGACAATTGAAAAAAAAAAAAATGGCCTTCATTTTAAAGAAAACCAGTTAAATTATCAATTTTTTGTTACTATGGCATTCACTAATGCCATAATTCACAACTTCTTGTTATCTCTTTAATGCTGCTTTGGAAAAAGAAGTCCACTTGACAGTAAATAGTAAGAAAAAGTTCAGCAGAATTTCCACAAATCAGAGCTACTTCTTTCACGTGTGTTCACTGCCTTAGGTATCTGACAAATAAATCAAACCAAGTTCCCGAGCACAGGCTCCATGATTCATGGTTTTAGGGAATCAAATCTAGCTCCTTTTCTCCATTATCTATGCTCATCTATTTTTTACTCTCTTTCATTTTCTTTATGTTCAAGAACAAAGTATGTACTTTTAAATATTGATTAAAAATAACTAAAATGGCTTACACTGCTGTTTTAGGTGCATCCAGCAGGCTACACCTCACAGTGACCCTATCTATCAACAACAGATGGAAATCATGCCCTGTCCTGCACCATCCTCATGGTAGTAAAGTGCATTCAAATTGTACTCACTTGGCTGAAACAGTAAAGAGCCCCTGTCCTGTTTTAGAGATACACTAGATCTGTCTCAACTTTTAAAAAAATCTGTATAGGCATCAACGTCATATGGATTCAGTTAAAGAGGAATAAAATTATTTCTTTTGTGAGACAGCAAAGATATTTTAAGCAAGACCATAAAAGTGAAATTAAGTGGATGGATGGGTCACCACATCAGTTTCTGGTACGTAGGACATACTCAATAAATACTTGTAAAACAAGTGAAGAATTTAAGAGAGGTGGCTTTGTAGGGCTAAAAATGTCTATAGAAACTAATATGACTAAAGAGAGATTAATAAATTTTCCACAATGGTTAGAGATCTAGCAATTACTAGGAAAAGGTTGCTTCTAGACATAGACAAGTAACAAAAAGTAGAAAAGAGGATTATGAAATTAAATTCAATAAAAACAAAGGATAATGGGTATCTACCTCCTTCCTTCAAGCTGTCTATCCATCATTTTGGACTAACTTTATCCATAGTTTATATGATATTGGGAGGCTTTATGCTAAATATAAACTATTCACTCACCATCTTTTCTTTTCATATTTTTCTTGCAGAAACTCTTTCACTTTTTGTGGATCCCTGAAGTCTGGAATTGCTGACGATCTATCATCAAATAATCCTAGCCAAATCTGTTTACAGACCTTTGGAAAGAATTAAAGGGGGGAAAAAAATCTTGTTAAATTCAACATCTTTACGTAATGAAATTTCAAGGGGAAATTATCATGGTTTCAGAAAGCTAACCTACTTAATTTTAATACTACTGCTTTAAATGAGGATATTTATTGCAATAATAGCTGACAAAATGAACAAAATTTATTTTAATATGCTATAGTATGCAGGAAAATAAAAACAGAAGCATCCATAAGGAACAGCACTTGGTAGGGAGATAAGCAATGAAACAGGTTTGGATAGGAGGTGGATTGTCTGGACTTAGCATGATTATAAATAAACGGTAAGTCATAGCAAAGTCTCATGGCATCTTTATAAACTTTCGTTCCCTCATACACAGAACAGAGGAACTAGACCAGGATCAATTTTACAGTTCTAAGTTGAAAATCTAACTGAAAAGAGCAAACAAAAAGTACCAGAATCAGAAACAATTTGCTATTCAAACACAACTAAAAAATTAAGTACAAGGTAGACTACAACTCTCTAGCTTACAAATGCCTTCTAGGCTTTTCTGTCCCACAGGTGGAAAAAATGAATCTGGAAGATTTCACATTTTTTTGGAAGAAACAAAGGAGAAATAAGATGATCTGGAACTCAAGTCAGACACAAAAAGAATGATTACAATAGAACTCTAAAGAAAAAAAAAGCACACTTCTGAACTAAATGAAAAACTTTTTGCTCTTCACAAATTTAGTAAAAGAAAACTCTTAAAAAGCAAACCTTCAATTCATCAAAAGCATTTACAAAGCATACACAAATAACAAAGAAGTCCAAGAGTATTGTAAACAGGTCCATTAATGCACCTGGCTGCTAATGAAGGACTGGATGGAGGTGTGAGTGCACCTAGAGATATTGCAAGTAAAAGATCTGTCAATCTACTTCCAAAAACTCAGTCACTGAAAACACTGTAGAGCAGAGTATTGTGGGGCCCTAGTACACTCAGCATGTCCATGAGTCAGAATCTCCGAGAGCAACAAATTTCAGGAGGTATTTCATCAAGAGTGGAGCAGAGTATAATTAAAAACACCTAAACTCAGAACTCCTACAATTCAGTCAGATATAAGAAAAGTCATCCCAATTTTATTTCAAATTGGACAAAGGATTTGAATAGACACTTTACCAAAAATGGTACATACACATGGCAAATAAGCAAGTACAAAGGTGTTTAGCCTATAGGGAAAGCAAATTAAACCTGCAAAGAGACCCCACAAAGTAGACATATGGAATGGCCAAAAATGATAAAACAGACCACATGTTGGTAAAAATATAAAACTGTCAAAAATGTAAAATGTTCCAATCATTTTAGAAATCATTTGGCAATTTTAACAGTAAAACATGTATTAGCCATTCTATTTCTGTGGTATTTATCCAAGAAACATATAAACATGTTAACACTAACACAGGCACATAAATGTTCATAGCAGTTTTACTGCCAATAACTTCTAAATGAAACAATTTAAATGTCTATCTACAAGTGAGTGAAAAATAAAATTGTGGAATATCTTTTTTTAAGTATTAAAACAAAACAAAAATAGTACTAACAAACAGGAAATAATAGACATACACAAAGTTCCATCAATAAGGTATAATCTGACCCAAAAAAGAAAAGACAAAGGAGAAACAATCCTTAATTAGAACGGTCTCAAACATGTATCAATGGTTAAAATTACCTGGAGTACAAAAACCACTGCCTGCATGCACTCAAGCTGGCATATGGATATACAGGGTAGTATTTCTGATAATTACTGCTCAGTGACATCATATGTAAGTAATTGAAAACTTCATTCATGATATTTAGACAAACAAAAACCCTATTCATGCAAGAGAAATAAGAAATCCTGCATTTACACCTTCCTT
This sequence comes from Elephantulus edwardii, assembly GCF_000299155.1. Classification (NCBI taxonomy): domain Eukaryota; kingdom Metazoa; phylum Chordata; class Mammalia; order Macroscelidea; family Macroscelididae; genus Elephantulus; species Elephantulus edwardii. Next base: position 10,825,830 of record NW_006399837.1, on the reverse strand, counting down.
ATCAATTCTGATTTGTACAGAATATATATATGCCAGAGAAATGATCTTCATTTTTAATTTCCCTGTGCTCCACCCTAGACATGCATGAAGGCCTAGAATATTTCAACTCCCAACTCATATATCCAAACATGAAAACTTCACTACTCCAAATTCCCATATTATCTAAGGATCAAGAAACTACAGTCTATGAACCAATAGGCCAGCAGTCTACTCTTGTCAATAAAGTTTTACCAGAACATACCTACATCCTTTTTTATTGTCACAATGCAACAGAAGAACAGAATCATCTCAACTAAGACCATGTACCCAAACATAACATTGTCATTAGTCAGAACCACTGCACAGCTGATGACAACCTCAGAAATGGCTTGGTTTTACTGACAATAATCTCCAAATGGAAACCACTGGGTTTCTGAGTCTGTAAATCTATAACCCGCACAGGAAGAAATTGCCCATCTTTCTCCCAAGGAGAAGCTGGTGGGTTTACACCGCGAGTGGTACAGCCTTCCGGTTAGCAGCACAACTCCCTACAGTCGAGGCCACAAAACTTCCCGATGGCTACACAGAATACAAAATAATAACTGGTCCTTTATAGGAAAAGATGCTGGCTCCTGCCTTAATACGAACTTAGAATCATGAACTTCCTATGATATGATCTCATCATCAGAGAATAATGATGAGTGTTGTTGTTAGGTGCCATCGAGTCCCTTGTTGTTCATAGCCACCCTATGTACAAGAGCCCTAAACCCTGCTCTATCCTTTGCCAACCTCACTGTCTCTGACAAACCTACTCTCATTATCCCATTATCCCAATCACTGAATCAATCATTTCATCAAGGTTCTTCCTCTCTTGCACTGTCCCTTCACCCTCTCAAACATGATGGTGCTCTCCAAGGACTCGTAGCCGAAGCTTCAGAATCCTTGCGTCCAAGGAGCATTCTGGTTTCACCCTCTCTAGTACAAACCTGTTTGTTCTCCTAGCAGTCCATGGTATATTCAACACTCTTCTCCAGCACCACAGCTTAAAGGCATCAATTCTCTATCACCCCTAGTCACTGTCCAGCTCTCTGACACACAGCACACAATTGTGAAGACTACGGCCTGGATCACATGTACCTTAGTCTTCAGCCTGACACTGTTGCTCTTCAGTACTCTGGGAAGGTCCCTGACAGCTGACTTTCCCAATGCCATTTGTCTCTTGATTTCCTGGCTGCTGGTACCAAGACTGTTGGTTGTGAAGCCAAGCAAACTAAAACTGTTAACAATCTCAATCTCTTCACCATCCATAATGATGGTGCCAATTGGCCCAGTGGTGAGAATCTTTGTTTTCTTGATACTGAGCTTCAATCCATATTGAGGCTGCAGTCTTTGACCTTCTGCAGCAAGAACTTCAGGTCCTCCTCAGTTTCAGCAAGCAGGGTTGTGTCATCTGCATAATACAGGTTGTTGAATCTTCCTCCAATCTTGATGCCACATTGCTCCATATATAGCCCAGTGGCCCAGGTGATTTGTTCTGCACACAGATTGAAAAGGTATGGAGACAGAACATCCCTGGCGGACACCCTTCCCAATTCTGAACCATGCAGTATGTCTCCTTGCTCTGTTCTGACAACTGCCTCTTGGTTACAGGATAGGTTTCTCATAAGCACAATTAAATATTCTGGGATTCCCATTTTTCTCAGAATCAGCCACAGTTTGTTGTGATCCACACAGCCAAAAAAAAAAAAAAAAAAGCCTTTGCTTAGTCAGTGAAACACAGAGAGACATTCCTCTGGTACTTACTCCCTGCTTTCTGCTAAGATCCATCTAACATTAGCTATAATTTCCTAGTTCCATGACCCCTTCTAAACCCCAGCCTGGACTTCTGGCAGTTCTCTGTTGATGTGCTGTTCCAGTCGTTTTTGGATGATCTTCAGTAGAATCTTGCTTGCATGTGATATCAGTGATACTGTTCGATAATTTCCATACTCTGTCAGGTCTCCTTTATTTGAAATGGGAACAAATATCAATCTCTTCCAGTCAGTTGGCTCTGTCTTTTGGAGTTTTCACGTTTTATTCAGCTAAGATTCTGTGCTGTTCCTCTGTGCTTTTCCAATGGCAGTTACACGGAGCAGCCTGCTAGTGTGGTCCACAGCATGTTGTCTCTCTAACCAAATGTTACACGGTCCGCTATATTTTGTACTAACTTTTATGACAATCTTTTCTTTTTTAAAAAAAAATTCTTAATTGTCTTGTTCCCCCCCCCCCTTTGGATATCTTTAAAGACTATGGTTCAATTCTTGCCTTTTCTTTTTCATTTTTAAGTAATTTGTTTTACGGGAAAGTTGCAAGTGTAAGAGAAAGGATTCTCACACATTCTTTACTAAAATTTCTCACATTCAGTACATTACCATACGCTCAAGATAAATACTCTGAATTGTTTAAAATAGAAACATGATGAACCTACATGCCTAAGTCTGCATTTTCTTATATATAATCATGGTACAATTCCCCAAATCAGGAAATCATCATCTTCTACTATGATTATCAAATCCACTGACTTCAATTGTCCTAATAATGTCCTTTAGAGCAGAAGGAAACCTTTTCCTTAGCACAGAATCCATTACTGCCATGCTCATTAAGCCATCCCTCTGCCTCCACAAAAAATTTCCAAAAACTAAAAATAAAACCATCCCCAAACAAAAACCTGAAACCAACTGTCCTCCAGTCACGTCCAACTCTCATCTTCAAGGCTTTAATCAAGCGTAGTTTCTTAGTTTGTCTTTCATGAACCTGACATTCTTTTATGAGAAAGGGTCAGTTGTTTTGTAGCATATTTCTTAGTCTGGGGCTGCCTTGTGGTTTCTGCATAACTAAATTCACATCGGTCATTTAAGTAGAAATACCACAGATCCACATTTGTTGTCTATGCCATTTTTAATTTTATTTTAGTAAAGTTTATGAAGTGAATTGGTGCATTAAATCAGAAGAGACATGATACCAATACATACCAATCCTTGCGATAAATGATCACTTGATTAAAATGGTGTATGCAGTTCTCTGCACTGTGAACTAAGTAATTTTCTCTTTTGGATTAATCAAGTATTTTGTGAGGTGATACTGTGAAATTATGTTCTCTTGTTTCCTTTACGGCAGCTAAATTTTAATCATAAAATTCTTCAAAGTCTTATATTTAATTTTATTATACTATGCCATGTAACATTCTACTAGCATCTACATCAATTGACAATTAAAATGAATAACCACAACTTCAATAAAGAGTACAGTAGTTTTAGTTAGTTCTTTGGGATGTTGTTGTTGTTGATTGCCTTAGAGTCGAGCACGGCTCACAGCGACCCTATGAACAAAAGGCCTGAAGATCTAGTTCTATAACTATCAACATTTATCAAAGTTCATAGAGTTTCTTGAGGCATGTCGTTTAGAAAGTGGACTGCTGGATTGTATGGTGTTTCCATTTTCATCTATCCAAGAAGTGTCAAACTGCTTTCCATAGAGGCTGCATTAGTGTACATTCTCACCAGCAGTATATGAGAGTTTAACTCTCTCTGTATCGTCACCAGCGTTTGTTTGCTGTTGCCTTACAACCTTTGCTACCACTGCCAAGGTGAAAGAGCTCACTGTTGCTCTGATGTGAATCTCTCTAATAACTAATGATCTTGAATATCTCTTCAAGCATCTGTTGGTCGTCTGAATGTCTTCTTTGGTGAAGTGCCTTTTCATATCCTCTGTCCAACTTGTAACAAGGTTGTTTGTCTTTTTCTTATTGAGATGTTGGAGTTTTTAAAATAAACTTTAGAGAGGAGACCCTTGTTAGATATGTCACTGCTATAAATTCTCTTGGATTTAATTTTTAGGATGCCCCAAACATCAAGTTTATCTTCTACAGAGTACTTTTTTTAAGAGTACTTTAAGCTACAATTGATAGACTTCTTAAGCCATAGATCAAGAATTCTAAACTTGCCACAATGTTTTCTTTGATGAAATTTATAGTTTTAGGTTTTATGTCTTCTTGATATGAAATGAGAATTGTAAATGGATTATCTCTAGTTTAAGGATATTTTGAACACCAGTGTACCAGTTCTAATAGAATCACTATTAATCTATGGTTACTTTTCCCTGAAGGCTCAATGACAGTAATTGATGTGCGGTGACACCCTATTGTTTGGTTGTGCTGGGAACTAAAGAAATGTTATCTGCAACACAGCTATTGTTACAACATAATCATCAGCCAAACAAAGGAAAAATTGGCTCAAAATGCAAAACTAGCTTCTGAATAAGCCTGTTCTATCGTTTTCTACCTAAATCAACCATGAGTGGGCAAAACCCATTTTCTTTTCTGTGAACATTTGTGGGAATATGAGTGATACACAGTTAATTAAAGTACAGAAAATTTTAGGCAGAGCTCTTCAAAGTAAAAATAAGATCTGCAGGAGGCATTCATTTTCAGTAAGTTTCAAAACCAGGTAATTTTGTTAGCGAAAGAATGGCTGTTCTGAACGTCAGTAAGAGTATCCGTAACGGATTCAGACTCATCAAGCACATGAAGTCTGTAAGTGATACTACAAACAGCCACGTAAGTGTTCATTCGTAGGAGCTGCCATGAAACAGATTCACTATGGAAATTGTTAAATGATTGTATGTGTGCTATGTCTACTGATATTTAGCAAATGAAAAGCTGTTTTAATGTATCATATACGTAAACCTATGGCCTACTGATAAGGAGGAGCACTGACAACTCAAAGGCTTGTTCGAATCCACCAACTGTGCCGAGCGAAAGATGGGCCATCTCCTCCTGAACGACTTACAGCCTCTGAAAACACACAGAAGGGTCAGCTATGGGTTGGTTTTGACTCCATGGCACATAACAGCATTGCATGCTGGTTGCCTAGTGGTAAGAAGCTGTGCTGCATTTCTAAAGGCATGTGATTCGAATCCTCCAGCTGCTTTAATGGATGGAGGATGAGCAGTCTCCTCCTGTGCGATGAACTGCTCCTGAAAACCCACCAGAGGGTCAATGATGAGTTCACTCAACACACAAGAAGTTTTCATTTATAAAAATAGCTTATTTTAGAAAACAAAAAGCTCAGTGAAAAGAACAGTATTATTTTACATTTCAGTTAATTTTATTAATTCCTGGCTAAACAGAAAGCAATGGCTCTCTCTCAGCTTTTCTATTAGCATACTGGTAGCACATTGTTTCTGGAAAGCTACAAAGTGCAATCATGAAAGAATGGATGTTAAAAAAAGAAATCAAGTTTTAGTATTATGAAAGTTATTTTTACATTACAGACCCCAGTAAAGGCCTCAGAGATCTCCCAGAGGCCCTAGACTGTGCTTGGAAAAGTATTAAATCAAAATATCATATGATAGAATTGATGTCTAATATTCCATCTTCATAATCATAAACCCACTATTTCCCAGAGAATATTTCCTCTCTCCTACCTCCTTTCCACTTCAGGTAACTACAAATAGGCATTGATTTCTAGATACTAACTCATTTTGGTCATTGCATATAAGTGGACACACAGTACTTATTCTTTTATTACTGACTTACTTCACTTAGGAAAAAAAATCTTTGAATTCATCTGTACTGAAACATACATATCAGGCCTTCTTTATGGTCATGTAGCACTCTATTACATGTATGTCCACATTTCCTTTATCTAGTGATTGGCACCGAGTTTATTTCCACCTTTCTGCTACCATCATTAACACAAATGGGCATTTGTTTGTGCCACTTCTTTTAGCATCTCTACAAGGAGTAGAATTATTGGGACATATGGTAGTTCTTCCTTTGTTCTGTTCTATTTGGACAACTGCTTCATAGTGTATGTATAGGTTTAATATCAGCAAAATTCAGTGCTTTAAGATTTTCATTCTTCTCAATGTTAGCCATAATCTGTCTGACCCACACAGTCAATTATCATTGCATAATAAATAAAATTTGAAATCTGGAGGCAGAAGTAGCATCGACTTCCTAAACAACATGCCTCTGGAAACTATGGACTTTGATAAATGACAATAGCTGTAGAAAGTCTTCAGGCCTTTTGTTCATAGGGTTGCTATGTGCTTGACTCAATGGCAATCAACAACAATCAATAAAACACAAGTAAGCATCTTTCTGATATTCTCCACTCTCAGTCAAAATCACTCTTACATCAGAAATTATATCATTCATGACCTATTCTGAATTCCTGGCAGTTCTTGGTCAGTATACTGTTCCAGGCATTTTTTAACAATTCTCAGCAAGATTTTAGGTGAAGATTTTGGAATTAGCAAACAAGGAATTAAAAGCAGACAAAGAATTTAAAGAGAACCTCACTTAACAGCATAAACTATACTTCCAATGAATAAAATGTTATGAACTCTTAACACAGAAACTACAGAAAAACAAATGTAAATTCTAGCACTAGAAAAGAAAATACATAAAGTAAAAAGCTGGAGGTTGAAGATGACAGAAGAATCAGTTACTTTGGAAACAAGTAACAGTAATTATTCAATCTGTTAACTGGAGACTGAAAAGAGGAAGCTGAATGTAAATTTATACAAATTAACCCATCTGAAGACCGAAAAAACAGAAAAATGATTGAGAAAAATAACAAGACTTCAAAGACGTGCAAGACAACATCATAATATCTGAAGCACATGTACTCAGACTTCTAGAGAGAGTTTGGGGAGAGAATGAGGCAGAAAAAGGTTCTTTTTAGGAAAAATGTTCAAGATTTTGTCATTTTGGTAAAAGATAAAACTGTAGATTCAAGAGAAACTGCAAGAGGGGGCAAAAGCACAAGAAGTTGGATCATAATCAAACTCAGTGGATGAAGAAAGCATATCACAATAGAGGCAATTTAAGTATCAGATAAAGGGAATGTTAAGAAAAGGAGTGTCACCAAAGACAGACAATGCATGATAGAGTGGTATGCCTTTCTCAAGAGGACACAATAAACATAAATATGTCAGCATCTAGTAAGAGTTTCAAAATATAGTAAGTTAGGGGAGCTCTGGTGGCCTAGTGGTAAGGAGCTGCAACTACAATCCCAGAGGCGAACGGTTCGAATCCACCAGATGCTCTGCCGAGGAAGGAGGGACAATCTCCTCCTGTACCAGTCAGATCTGATTTGACGGTACACTCACACAAAAATAATAAAATTTAAAAAAAAAACAACACAAAAACAAAATATAGTAAGTCAAACTACAGCAAAAACTGGCAGATTCTGTAACAATTGATAAATTAGAAAAAAAAAAAACCCAAAACCAAAAACTTTAATCAATAACTTGGACTTCAGACAACTCTTATCAATCACAGGTCTGTAATAGATAGGTATGAAGCACTTCACTGAACTTTCACAAGCACATGCTTTTCAAGTGCACAAAACTTACTGTTGGCAAAATAAATCACACTAGATCATAAAACTGGTTTTAATAAATGAAAAGAGGGAAAGTTAAATTATAAAAAAATCTATTCATAGAGAATAATAAAATTAAATCTGAAGTCAATTACAGAAAAAAATTTAGGGGAAGAAAATAAAAACATTTGAAAATTAAACAACAATTTCATTGTAACCCATGGGTGAAAGAAGGTATCACAAGTGACATTAACTCAATACTGAAATACAGCATATCATAATGTCTGGGAAGTAGCTAAAGCAAAGATAGCTTTTATTACTTTAAAATGCTAATACTAGAAATCTCTTAAATCAATGATCTATCTTAAGGCTATACCCTAATATGTTAAAAACAAAAAAACATACACTTTTAAGAACTCAAGATAAGGAAGAAAAAATAAAAGATTATTAGAGAGTGTGTGTGTGTGTGTGTGTAGGACTACCTTGAGTAACTTTATGTCAAATATATTAACTTAGTTAAAACAATTTATCTGTGCAGCAATGAAGGAATGAAAACCCAAAATCCCTGTAAATGTTCATTAAAACTAATAAAATTTAATAAAAAAAAAAAAAAGAAACAAAAAACAATTTACCAAATCTGCTATGAAAAACAAAGGGGGAGCTACTAGGTCCCCAATGACACCAGATTTCACTGCACCCTTCTCTCCTCCAGAGAGCTATCATCTCACTCGGTGGTGAGTCATCAACACCTACACAGATTCCATGGCTTAGTGGGTGACAGCTGTCAAAAGGGAGGGGAACAGGGCAGCGCATGACACTCAGATGTGTCCTAGTGTCCCTCAGCGATAGCTCATATAATCATGCCCTACAGAAACGGACAGTGGCTCAGGTGGGCCTTGGAGGAATAATTTGTAAGACCTGACCTAGAATATCTAAAATAATCTTTAGAAGAATAGAGGACTTGTATTACTTAACTTCAAGACTCAAGAAATTACAGGAATCAAGAGAGTCTGTTATTGACATAAGGAATTACAAGATTATGTTCTATTAAATAAAACAGAAACAGGACTGGAATCCTTTCTATTCATGAAAAATAACGAACCTCAACTTTTGTCACACCATATACTAAAATTAAACAAAGTGGATCATAGATAAACTCCAAAAGCTAGTATATACTCAGTAGCAGTATATTAAATTTCCTCTAATAAAACATGAAATCATCTTCATGATTTAGGAATCAGCACATTTCTTAAGGGAGGCTAGAGAAAACAATAATCATAAAATTAAAAATTGATAAATAAGACCATGAAAATGAAAGAAAATTCTCTGCTTCTAAAGAGACATTAGAAAGAATTTGAATGTAAAACTCAGAGACTAGTGGAAAAAAACATGCACTAAATAGTTATCTGGCAAAAAAGAACAGTTAAATTAATATAATTATGAATACAAAGGTATAACCTACACGCATCCAAAAGCATAAATCACAAAGGAAACTTTACACACACAAAAATCATATTCTTTACCATTATAATTACACATGAATGAATGAATGATAAAAGGGAAAAGAGTGGTTGCCTCTGGGACCACGGTCCAACTAAGAGATGTGAAAGAACATTCTAAGGTGACAGTCATGTTCATATTTTTTAAAGGCTTTAGGACATAAAGGTGGATACATTTGTCAAAACAAATATAATGTTTGACTTAATAATACCTTAAAAACAACATAATATTGAGATAGATATATAGATATAGATAGATATAGATATATAGATATAGGTATAGATATAGATATATTTTGAAGTATTTAGGGGAAAAGTGAACTAATAGTTGCAAGTGACTTTAAAATGCAAGAAAGTAAGATGGATTAATGGATAGGGAAGATACTTGCCAACGAAAATGTAGCAAAATTTTACTGCACTTTTACACATATTTTAAGTTTTCCTAATAAAATGTAGAATGAAGAATGAAGAAGACATTCTGGAATGAAGCTGAGCAGCCTTGGCATGGGATCCCACTATTGCTGTGGCCATCCGGGAGCATCGATTTGGAGAGACAAAGGAACATGTGGCCCAACCAGGCACACCACAGTACGAACGTCCCATGGTATCAGGAGATCCAGGCCACCTGAAGAACGACCTACCACAACATCCGAGTGTGGAATGGTATCAAATGGGATACCACTGGAAATGGGACAAGCTGTGATTGCTCAGAATCCTACCAGATGACTGTTCAAAGTGTACCAATGGTCATCTAGTGGTCATTTTTCTTTGAATATGTATGTTGTTGTTGCTATGTGCCATCGAGAGGCCTATGACTCACAGCGACTCTATCATGTAAAACAGCCCTAAACCGTGCTCTATCCTGTGCCAATCTTATTGTCGCTGACACACCTATCTCCTTTTCCCCAGTAACTGAATGAATCCATCTCATCGAGGGTCTTCCTCTCCTGCGCTATCCCTCCACCCTCCGAAGCAAGACATCCTTCTCCAAAGACTGATCCTGCCTTGCAACATGTCCAAAGTATGTCAGACGAAGCTTCAGAATCCTTGCCTCCAAGGAGCAGCTTGGTTTCACCCTCTCCAGGATGAACCTACATGTTCTCTTAGCAGTCCATGATATATTCAATACTCTTCTCCAGCACCTCAGCTCAAAGGTATTAATTCTCCTATCATCCCTAGTCATTGTCAAGCTTTCTGATGCACAGCAAGTAACTGCAAAGACCATGGCCTGTATCAGGTGCCCCTTAGTCTAAAGAATGACACCACTGCTCTTCAGGACTTTGGAGAGGTCCCTGACAGCAGACTTTCCTAATGCACTGTGTCTTTTAATTCCCTGGCAACTGGTACCAAGAGTGCTGATTGTAGAGCCAAACAAATTGAAGCTGTTAACAATCTTAACCTTGTCACCATCTATCATGCTGTCAATAGGCCCAGTGGTAAGAATCTTTTTTCTCTTGATGTTGAGCTTCAATCCATATTGAAGGCTGTAGTCCTTGACCTTCTGCAGCAAGTGCTTCAGATTCTCCTCAGTTTCAGCAAGCAGGGCTGTGTGGCCCGCATAACGCAGATTGTTGATGAATATAGCTCTGTAAGATATTTTGCAATCAGAATCATCACTCAGAAAGTGGTGGAACCTGAAGTCCTTAAGACCGGCTGAAGCTATCTATATCTCCCCAAGAAGTTGCTGTTGGGCAAGGAAGACTCTCAGTGAAGTGACTGCAGTAATAGGCTCAAGTGTGTCAAAGGTGATGAGGATGACATGAGATAAGACAGGGCTCATGTCTATTGTTCACTGGGGCACTGTGAGTCATATTCAACACGACAGCATCTAACAGCAACAACTACCCAAAGCTGACCTGGTTAAGGTAAATAACTTCAAGAAAGAGAACCAATAAATCTTGAATTCCCTAGAAACCCAAGTGTCCAGAGTCTTTTAAGTCTCTTTCCATCCACTAAGTAAAGTTAAATGTAATTAAATGCTAAGTCCACTTTTTCCCTTACGTCAACTATGAGAACTTTAATGTTAAAATCTCCACTCTTCACTTCTGTTCAGGTGACACCAGCTGTCCATATAACACTTATCCTTGGACCCTAGCAGCCCAGGGCTAGGTCAGATGTCACAGGTAGACAGACTCCTCCAGACAGGCCAGACACTTCCAACATCAGCTGTGAGGCTCTAGGACATCCTCGTTTCTAATCTGTCAGCTCCCATTTTCCCTTGGGTTTGATTAATTTGCTAAATGACTTAGAGAAAGTGCTATTCTTACAATTACAGCTTTATAAGAAAAGATACAAAGCAGGGCTAGAATAAAGAAGGGATGTACAACACAGGGTGAGGTCTAAGATACTAGAAGTATCCATATCCTCTAAAGGATTTTCACCAACCAGTGTCCTGGAGGTTCAGTGTCCAGAGCATTTAGTGTGTGTGAGGAGGGAAGGTGGTTTAAAGCTCACCGCATGCTGCAAATTGCAGCTCTCACACTGAGGTCAGTCACTATCATAAGGTGATGATGACACAGTATGAGGCAATGGGCCTGACTAGGCTCTATCCCATATCTCAGAGTACAGTCTTGGCTTAAGACACTAAAATCCCAAGGGTTTTTTTAAAAAAAAAACAGATTACCTCTAGAACAGAGATCAGATTCTTTGGGTGTGGTGTCCTGGATTTATTGTTTGAAATGATTTTCACCACATAGCTGGGCTTACTCAAATTCAAAGCCAGCAAGCTGGAAGCCACTCACGGCTAGCTCTTCACAGTTTTGAGAAGCTGTGAATCACACTGGAGGGGACTGCCCATCTTTCTCCCCTGGCCAGCTGGGGGATTCGAATCACCCCCTTTTGGTTGGCAGCACAACTCCCCATCTACTAGGCAACCAGAGCTCCCTATATGGCTGGGAAGAAACAAAGCAGGATGTAAATGAATGGCTGTGATGGGAATCACCAAGTTCCCCATTCCATCATGATTTAATTGAGCCGTTTTAGCAGAAGAAGAGGGTCTATCAGCAAGGAAGCAGAACTTCCTCTGTGGCCAGAGAATGCAGCACAGGTCAGCAGCAAGGACAGGAGAGAGTGAGCTGCCTCACTAAAGAACCAGGGACCAACAAGAGAGGGCTGACTGGAACTGCCACCCACAGAGCCAGCGCCAGGCGTGCTTCCTGAAGGACTGTAATTATAATTGCATTATAATTAACAAGGTAAGAGAACCTTTTAACACTGTCCTCCACCAAGATGTTGAAGGTCAATGGGCATGGAAATGCACTTGAGAAGCTGTCCTGATTGAAATGTAACTTGAACTGTAACCTGTTAACTTTCTGAGTAAACTCCATATCCATGACATCTGGGTAGCCACTGTAATGGCTTTTGGACCCAGTAAGCAGTACAGCAGTATGATCAGTGATTGTATCAGTAGAAGGGAATGTGAAAGCATGGAGGCCATGTCTGACCTTAAGGGAACTGGTCTGGTGTTGTATACATGGTGGTGTGTACTACTGAGTTGGAACCAACCCAAAGTTGACCCTCCAGTGGGTTTTCAGAGACAGTAGCCGCACGGGAGGAGATTGACGGAGCAGCTGGTAGATTTGAACCACATGCTTTAGGGATTACAGCAGATTCCCCTCTGTGAAGTTAAACACTGAGGAAAAAGAAATTTAGGAGACAAAAGAAAGTTTTACCACTAAGGTTGAAGAAACTGTTCATTTCTGTCGGTGTGACATCGTATTGTGGTTAAGTCTTCATTTTTAGAAATGACTTGATGGAGCTGATGAATTTACAGATAAAATATATGTCTTGGATTTACTTCAAAGACATAAAGTGATTGAGGCAAGGGATGACAGAAGTTTATTACATTATTCTACTTGTCTATTTTATAAGGGTATCTTTGTAATTAAGTTTTTAAAGGAACCCCAAAAAGGAATAATTTATATATTCATTTAATGAGATGCATAGTAATTTTCTTCCTTTGTTCTAAAAACAACAAACATAATCACAAAAAAAAATCAAGAGATGAGAGATTACTAACAAGGCTAAGGCAGTAGCTAAAAGAATACAATGTGTCCTGGGCTATGAACTGAACAAAAAGCAGACATGCAGAGTAAGGAGGCAACTACAAAAACTAGCCCTTTCTATAGTACTTTGGGATTCCATCGCCACTCAAAAAGGACTAACATGTTAAAATATGTACAAAGCAGGAAATGTTTCCTACATTCTATTAAAATGACTCATTTTTCTAAAAGCCCAGTTGACAAAAGAATGCACTCAATGTTAAAGAGTTTTTATATATTTCAGAGATTACATCAGCATTATTACTGATTAAATACAACTGGAATTAAAGAGAACTGTAAGATCATGACTTTCTTTCCAAATAAAATAGGAGCTGAGAATAAAATATGCACAATTTTTTTATAAATATGCAGAAACTGGACAAGTAACCTTTTAGTAATGCATCAAAGTAGGTTTCAATGTTTTAGTTGGATGGCTCTAACATGGCTTAAAAATTTATTCTAAAGTGTACTCAAATAACTGCATTTCTGTTAAAATTTGTTTAAGTATTTTCTGCAGTGTTTTAAGTCACCATTAAGTGAGCTGCAACTCAGAGCGACCTTATCCACAAAAGAACAAAATGTTGCCTGGGCCTGGGTCATCTTCACACTTGCTCTGGTTACGCCCACTGCGCCAACTCCAGGTCTGTCCATCTCACTGAACAACTTCTCTGCTGTCCTCTACACTGCCAGGGACTGATCACTCCTAATAACAGGTTCAAAGTGAAAATGATAGTCTCATCATCCTCACTTCAAAGGAGTATTCTATTTTTCTTTCAAGATGATTTATTTATTCCATTTGCTTCTCCACTACTATAATTCACATCAATTCTTTTTCGGACTTCCTTAAAACTCTGTTCCGCATTCATACGTACATTTATTTCTCCCATTTACAAATGCCATTATTTGGTATGAATCCATCAGCTGCTCCACAGGTAAAAGATAGGCAATTTCCTCCATGTGATTTACTGCCTCCAAAAACTCACTGGAGGGTCAGGTATGGGTCGGTCCCAAATGAATGATGGTACATAACACAATAATTTTCACATCAAAGGAATCTTGGTCCAGCTGTCTAAGCACTCAGCTGCTATCTGAAAGGACAGCAGTCCTTGGATGGAATCTAGAAACCTGCTCCACAAACAGCAAGAGAATAAGAGGCCTCTAGATTGGAAAAGAAATGGTAAAATTGTCACTATATGCCAAAGATAGGTTGTTGCTGTTGTCATGTGCCATCGAGTCACTTACGACTCATAGCAACCCTATGTACAACAGCCCTAAACTCTGCTCTATCCTGTGCCAATCGCACCATCTCCAATACATCCATCCCAATTACCCCAGTCACTGAATCAATCCACCTCATAGAGAGCCTTCCCCTCCTGCGCTGTCCCTCCACCCTACCAAGCATGATGTCCCTCTCCAAGGACCGGTCCCTCCTTACAACATGTCCAAAGTATGTTAGATGGAGCCTCAGAATCCTTGTCTCCAACTCCAAGAACGCAATAAAAAAAACACAGAGCTAGTAGACCAATTTAGTAAAGTGGCAGGGTACAAGATCAATATACACAAGTCTGTGGGATTCCTCTACAATAACAAGCAATACCATTTACAACAGCCAACCACAATTGAGATACTTAGAACTAAACCTAACTAGAGACACAAAGACCTTTACAAAGACAACTACAAAATACTTCTGTGAGGAACAATAAAAGACCTAAAGAGGAAAATGTTCCCTGTTCATGGATAAAGACTCAATACAGTGAAAATGACAAACCTGCCAAAAGCAATCTATCTACATGTTGAACATAATCCCAAAACAGATACCAAATTCCTTTTTCAAGGAGATAAAAAAGGTAATTCTTACATTTATTTGGAGAGTAAAGAGACCTTGAATACACAAAGCACTCCTGAAAAACAAGAATGAAGTGGGAGGTATAGCACTCTCTGACCTTAAAACCTGCTATACACGGTTCAAATCCACCAGATGCTCTGTTGAAGGAGGACAGGCAATCTCCTATACCAGTCAGATCTGATTTGATGGTACACACACACACACACACACACACACAAAATAATCAAATGAAAAACAAGCAAACACCATAAACCAACTATACAACTGTAATAACCAAAACAGCATGGTACTTGGTACAATGACAAGCACATAGAACAATACAACAGAACGGAGTACTCAGAAATTAACCCATCTATCTATGGTCAGTTGATATTCTACAAGAAAACAAAATCTGTCAAATGGGGAAACCTCTTCAACAAATGGTGCTGGCAAAACAGGACTGTTCCCAGCAAAAAGCTGATGTAGGATCCACACTTCTCACCACACACAAAAATCAATTCAAGATGGATCAGAGAGCTAGGCATAAAGCTCAAAACCATAAAGATCATAAGAGACAAAGGGGACCAAGCTTAGAAGGCCTCACCTATGGTATAAAGAGGCTGTCAAATACAGCCAGAAATACACCAGAAGAGAATAAAATAGACAAATGGGACCTTTTAAAAATTATATCCCTGCACACATCAAAAAGTTTTTCCAATAGAGAGAAAAGAAAACCTCCTAACTGGGGAAAAGTATTCAGCAATATCATTTTAGACAAGGGTTTCATAACAAAAGTTCATAGAATACTACAGGGCCTCCACCAACCCAATTACAAAATGGGCAAGAGACATGGCAAGACCTTTCAGAGGAAGATAGTGGGAAAGCCAACAGACACAAGAAGCAATGCTCAAAATCACTGACAATAAAAGAGATGTAAATCAAAACCACAACCAGTAGAAACAGCAAAGTTTAACAAGACAGCATGTAATAAATGTTGAGAGAATGAGGAGAGATAGGGACGTTTATATACTATTGGTGGGACTATAAAATGGTATAACCACTCTGGAAGGCAGTTTGGTGTTTCCTCAAAAAGCTGAACACAGACATTCCACGTGACCCAGCTCTTCCATTTCTAGGAATATATCCTGAGGAAATTCGAACTGAGACACAGAGATTTGTATACCAGTGTTCACATGGAAACAGTTCAAATGTCCAACCACAGTTGAATGTATTAAGAAATGATAGTACAGTCATAAGATGGAATATACGCAGCACTCAGAACAATGATTTTGAAAATTACCACAGAACATGAGAGAGGGCATTATGCTGAGAGAACTAAGTCATATAAGCATAAATATTTACAATAAATAGGACCATTATTTAAAATAGAAGGCTAACTGTTTAAATGTGTATGAAGATCCAAGGTGAGAAGGGGTGGAAACAGAGGGGTGAGGGGTGGGTTGCACAATCTGGTGTGTGGCGGGAGGCGGGGAAGGAAATGGGAGTGATCAGGAAGGGATCTGGAAAGAGTAATGAATATCATGGTTTAATGGTGACTGATTTTATAAAATATAATGAATGAAAATGACTGTATGGGTGTGGGGGTGGGGAATCTGTTCCCCAGGAGAATCATGTGGCAGTCAGCTTCCCTAAGATCTTAATCTAGGAAACAATACGGGGTAGTTCATTCTACTCCATCCCACAGGGTTGTTATGAGTCAGAATCAACCCTGTGGCAACAGGGCAACAGGTTTGGTTTTTTATCTCTATGTTAACCTCATGAAGTAAGTAAAACAGACACTCCCCATGGATTACAGCAGAGAACAAAGTTAAGGGAAAGTGGTTTAGTCTGTCCAGTGTGACATGGTTCATATGTTGTTATGTGCCACTGAAGTCGCCTGCAACCCTATGTACAGCAGGTCTGAAGGCTGCCCTGTCCTGAGTCAGTCTCACTAATTCCGACACACCAACCCCCATTACTCCAGTCACTGTATCATTCCATCTCATCCGGGGTCTTCCTCTCCTATGCTGTCCCTCCACTCTCCCAAACATGACGTCCTTCTCCAAGGACTGGTCTCTCCTGGCCATGTGCCCAAACCACAACAACAATCTGATGTCTGTTTTTCTCAAACTTTAATACACAGGCCACTGAGGTGAGGTTCCGGCTGAGTGTGTCTCACCTCCCTGATCATGAAATATAGCCTGGGAATCTTCACAAATAACAAAAAAATCTTTTCAAAAGCAATACAAAAGATTCTAAAGAAAATCATCTGAATGTAACATTTGAAACTCACTCTAATGTATATATATTCCTGTATACTACTCTAGGTATAATGAAAAGGTAAATAAGATTATCTGTGGAAATATCTATGTTTTAGAAACAAAGGAAGCTATGAGGCCAGAAAACCAATTTGTATCCTAGAGACAAATATCTTATGGATCAAGTAGCAATAAAAAAAAATAAAAAATAAATAAGTCAAACATGGATAGGAGTTCTAGTCTCAGTGGTCTAAAACACTTCTGGAGACTTAGGGGAAAAGTTAATCATTTTGACAGGGTTTTAAAAGAAGATTCTTGATAAAGAAAGAATGGCAAGGAAATGACAATACAAATCTGCTGTTTAGTACCACTGAGTGGAGTTGAACTCATAGCAACCCTGTGAACAACAGATCTGAACCTTGTCTTGTCCTGTGCCGTCCTCACCATCTCTGACACATAGTAGCCCACTGCTGCAGTCACTATGTCAATTCACCTCATTGAGGGCCTTCCTCTCTCTTGATGACCATCCACCTATCCACGTATGATATCTCTTTCCAAGGAACAGCCTCTCCTAACAACATGCCCAAAGTGTGAGAGACAGTTTCACCATCCTTGCCTCCAAGGAGCACTCTGGCTGCACCTTTTCCAAAACAGTACTGTTTGTTCTTTTGCTAAGTCTGTGGGATACACAGTACTCTTCTCCAACACTACAACTCAAATGGGTATTAATTCTTTTCTCGTTCATTCTCATTGTCTATCTCTCAGATATATACTGAGTGACTGTAAAGACCATGACCTGAGCCAGGTGTACCTTAGCTGACATCACTGTTCAATAATTTGAAGAGATTCCTGACAGCAGACCTGCCCAATGCAAAACACCTGCTGATCTCCTGACAGAACCAAGGGAGGTGATTGTGGATCCAAGAAAGATGAAATCATTAATAATTTCAATTTTTTTCTCTATTTTTCATGATGTTATCTATCAGTCCAGTGGTAAGGATTTTTGTTTTACTGAGTGATTCAATTTGTACTGAAGGCTTTGATCTTCTGCAGCAAGAACCTCAAATCCTCAATTAGGGAAAGCAAAGCTGTGTCATCTGCATAGTTCAGGTTGTTGATGAGTCTTCCTCTGATACTTTTGTCATCTTCTTCACCAGAATCCAGTTCCTTGAATGACATGTTCAGCATACAGTTTGAATAGAATGGAAAAAGAATAGTTTAGTATGGGGAAAAGGTACAACTCTGATGCCCTGATGCACACCTTTCCTGATTTTAAATCATGCAATGTCCCCTTGCTCCATTCAAACAACAGTTTCTTGGTCTTTTCATATGAGCATAATTAAGTATTCTGACATTCTCATTCTTCTCAATGTTAGTCATAGTTTGTTGCGATCTCCACAATCAAATACCTACACAGTTAATAAAACACATTCTTCTAGCATTCTCTGCTTTCAGCCTTGATCTATCGAACATCAGCAATAATATCCTTGGTGCCACAGTCTCATTTAAACCCAACCTGAACTTTAGGAAATTCCCTATCTGTTAACTGTTCTAGTCATTTTTGAATGCTCTCTGGATATAGGCAGTATTCTGCTTACATGTGATACAGATAAGGTTCTGTAATTCCCATATTCTGTTGGATCACTCTCTTGGGAATGGGAACAAATATGAATCTCTTCAAGTCAGTCAGCCAGGCACCTGAACTCTAAATTTCCTAGCATAAATTACTGAGCACATCCGGAGCTACATCTGTTAGGTGAAACATGCCAATTGGAATAATATAGATCCCTTGAAACTTACTTTTTTGCCTTCAATGCACCTTGAACTTCTTCCTTCAATACCATTGGCTCTTGTTTACATGGTACTTCCTGAAATTTTTCAGTGTCAACCAGCTCTTTTCTGGTACATTGACTTGGTGTATTCTTTTGATGCTTCCTAAAATCATTCAAAATCTTTGCCGGTAGCATCTGTCAGTTGTGCAAATAGAGGACTGAATTTGTTTTTCAGCTCTTTCAGCTTGATAAATGCAAAGGGAGTGCTCATCTCTGAACATTCGGTTCTAATAATTTTCTTTGTCTTCTCAAGCTGTCATGTGAAATCTGCTTTTCAGCTCTTTACTTCAGCATCTCTTCCCTTTGTTTTGGCTTCTCCATCTTCTAATGCAATTTTCAGGTTTACTTTCAACATCCAGTTTGCTTTCTTCTTTCTTCTCTCTTTTTGTAATGACTTTTGGTTCTCTTCACAGATGCTATCTTTGATGTCATCCCAGAACTCATCTGACCATTGATCACTGGTGTTCACTGCTTCAAATCTATTCTTAAGGTGATTTTTACATTCAGGTGGAATAGCCTCAAGATCTTATTTTGGTTCTTGTGGACTTGGTTTTCATTTTCTTCAGCCTTAATCTGAACTTGCACGTGAGTAACTGATGTTCTGTTCCACAGTCAGCAACTGGCTTGGTTTTGACTGCTGATACGGAACTGCTCCAGTGATTCCTTTTTCAATCTGATTCTTATGCAGTCCATCTGGTGAAGTCAATGTATAAAGTTGTCACTTTTTTTTTTAAAAGGTATTTGTTATGAATAAATCATTAAGTATACAAAATTCAATCATTCTATTTCCAGCCTCATTTCCAGCACCAACTTTGCACTTTCTGACTAGCATTCCTTCTTCATTGTTTCCAACTTTTGCATTCTAATCACCATTTAGCATTAACACATCTTGACTGTATGTTTGGTCAATTTCAGACTGCAAGATTTGGTAGAAATCTTCAATATCCTTTTTATCATTAGCTTCTGGTGCACATTTATTTAAATAATAGTCACATTAACATGTCTTCCTTGTATGCACATGGATAATATTCTATTGCTCACAACACTGTACTTCAGGGCAGAACCGGAAATTGTCTTCTCAATTATAAATGTAATGCCATTCTTCTGTTTTTCATTTCCAGCATAGGAAACTATGGGCAGTCTGATTCAAAGTGGCCAAAGCTAGTCTATCTCCTCTCACTAATGCCTAGAATGTAGATGTTCGTGCATTCTATATCATTTTTCACAACTTCTAGTGGTCAACTCCTAGACCATGAATTACTCATGTGCAAGTTCAAATTGAAGCTGAATTAAAACCAGTCTACAAGAACTAACATATGACCTTTAATCTATCCCACTTGAGATTCAAAATTATCTGAGCGGATTTGATGCACTGAATACCAATGATCAAAGACCAGGTGAGTTGTAGGGTGATATCGAGATACCCATGAAGACAGCAAAATGTCATTACAAAGAAAAAGAAATAACTGTGGAGTAGGAGGATGCTTCTAGTCACCTGCCAGAGGAGCTGTGGATGTCAAGGAGGAGAGAGAACAAGGCGTCATTACAAAGGCAGAGAACACAGACCGCATGTATGAAAGGCAAGACAGAGATCACAAGAGTTAAATATTTCAGCTGGGAAAGAAGAAGGAAAAAAGAGTAAGTAGGACAAGAAGTCAAAATACAAAAGTGTAAAATACAAAATACAAAAATGTAAGCTGAAAATTTTGGAATTCTATCCAAATCACAAGTATTTAAACTTGCAGGTGAAATTTCATCACTGGTCTGTTTTGTACTATGTCTGAACTAAACAGGGGTTTTACATATTTAACTCAGAATTAAATCATAGCCAACTCTTCCGCAAGTTTTTAGAGGCTGTAAAGTGCATAGGAAGAGATTTCCCATCCTTCTTCCTCAAAGCAACTGCTGGATTCGAACCACCTACCTCTGAGTTGGCAACACAACAACTACATTTTTTAAAGGCTATTTTTTAAAAAAGGAAAGAAAATTTTAATTTAGAAATCCCAAAACCGTAGATAGCTGCCTCCCTACTTTCTAGACCTTTAACAAAAAAACTTGTACTCACTGAGTAGGGCATATGTAACTTAAGTCAGCAATTTAAAAGTGACATTTAGCATACTGTTATTAAAATAATTACTAAATTTTATGGTTGTTATTTAAACTTAGCATAAAATGAGCTATAATGTTCTAAGAGTTTAAACTCATAACTAAACAGTTATGATGCTATTATATTCTATAACTGAAGAATCTTATAATGAAACCGGTAAAGAATAAAAACAAACATTGATACTTCTTCCTATAATGTCTACTGTCTGAGATTCATTCAATAAGCACCCAAATATCCTTATTACTTGACAAGAAAAGTGCTGAAAATTTCTGTAGTTTGGCTTGGCTGAAAGCACATTGGCGTTTCTATAAATATTTATTATTACATTTTCCAGTTGCAGAAATTGAGTATCAGAGGCACCTTCTTTGAAAGAGATGCAATTCTTTTTGTCCCAAACTGCTGTACTTGGAACAAACACTGAACAAGTGCCTTTCAGATGTTCTAACTTCCCTACCTAGTGGCAGTCTGGGTTAGACAATGACCAGCGAGCCCCATCTCATCACAACCCTATGACAAAGGAAGGAAACTCTGATCCCATGCCATCTTCACAACCTCTGCTGTGCTTAAGAACATCACTGAAAAAAAAAAAAAAGGAAACACACACACACACACACACACACACACACACACACACAAAGAACATCACTGAAGTCAAAATAGGAATTACACGTTAAATATTTAGAATGTTTTTAGGAAATATTTTACTGTGGGAAAAATTTTAAAAAGATCATTCGCGTGGAAAAATATGCACAAAATTCTTTATCATACAATATTTTTACTAGGATTCACTCATCCATTCATTGCCATCAAGCTGGCCACCAGAGCTCCCTTTACTAAGACTGCTGTTGTGTACTGTATTCAGAACCAACGTACAGCTGCTGACTCTCCAGCAGATTTTTCGGAGGCTGTAAATTACACAGGAGGAGATCGCCCATCTTTCTCCCACAGTGTAGTTGGTAGGTTCAAATCTTCTGCCCTGGGTTTGGCAGAGCAACACCTTACTACTAAATCACCGGAACTCCTGAGATTAGGAACAACATAGTACATTATCTGCTTCATTAAGGCTTCATCAGCCTTCCAGACAGCTTAGGTTAAGGACCCTGGCTCTGACTCTCTGAGACAGTCCTGTCAGGTCTGCCTTATGTCAGTGTCTGGTTCTCTGTCGAGGTTACTGCTGTCTCATGTAGGTCTTGGTCTACATAGAAAACAAGATGTGCGCTATACTCTCTGCTTCCTCCTCCTTACTAATGGTTAGATTCCCAAATTGCTGCTGCTGAAACTGCTCCATTTAAACTTAGAATGGAGAAACTAGCCAATCTCCTGTGGACAGACTGTTGTTATGCACCACTGTGCTGGAAGTGACACTCTAGCAGATTTTCAGAGGCAGTAAGTTGCATAGGAAGAGACTGCTTATTTTTCTTTCATGGATCAGCAGGTAGATTCAATTAAGTATATTCTTGATGCATATTTAATAGTAGTAATAAAATATATTTGCTTATCACTTAATATACTTTACTGATGACTCCAATACTGTAAGTGACATAGAAATACCACTTGATCCAGCAATCCCACTACTAGGTATATGTCCCAAAGAAATAAGAACTGCAATACAGAGTGACACTCACACCCATGTTTACTGCAGCATTATTTGCAACAGCAAGAGTTGGAAACAACCCAAGTGTCTACCATCAGATGGATGGCTAAAGAAACTGGCACATTCACGCAAAGGCAAATTATGAATCACTAATAAACAAGCAGGAATTTGTGAAACACCATGCATGGATAAATATGGAACAAACTATGTTGAGTGACTTAAGACAGTTAAAAAAGAGAATTACAGTACAAGACCACTAATGTATAAAAAGCTAAGGAAAGGTTCACATACAGAATCAATCTCAGAGGTTTAACAGGGATGATGAGGTGGGGGAAGAGAGTAAAATAAGTTATATGAGGGGAAAGGTTTGGTTACACAACGCAATTAATTACATTAAGCAATTATAATTATATAAAACAAAATGCCTGAATGAAACCTCCATATGATTTGCAAACTTTCACTCAAATGCATTAATTGTCTAAAAATACAAAAAATGAGTGACATTATCATAATTTCTGTGACTTTCCAAAGTAATTTCTGATACAATTTTAAACAAAAAACAAAATCTTCCCTAGATAAACACATGCAATAAGAGCTAACTGCACTGACAGTCTGGATTAATAACTTCCCTCTATCTATCCCTTTGTAATTTAATAGTCACCCACCCACACACTAACTTTGAACTAACAGCATGATTTCCTTTGGCAAAAGCATTTCACAACTGTAACACAAGAATGTAAAAAACAATTAAAGTGTAGATAGAAATGTTTATAAGTAGGTTCCCCCCCTCAGATAAATATTTGGAGAAACCTTCAAAATATGTAGCATTCAAATTAATTCTTCTTTAGGAGAAAGAGTTCAACATACTAGGCCATTTAATACCAGCAGCCCTTGTCTGGGTTAGCCAGCCAAACTTTTCCCCTGGAACACCAAAACTCAACTGTAAAGACAGAAGATCCAAGATAACTGCTAAAGAAAGTATCTTCTGATCTTTCAGTTTCTAAACTTTTCATTGCAGGCAGATATTTACACACTAGACTTTTCATTCTCATGCCATGAAGTCAATTTCAACTTGTACAAATGTCAATACTAAATTCATGTGACTGAATGTATCCTTTGAAATCTGCTGCTGTTGTTTGCGCTGCAGCATAGGAATCAATTCACAGCTAAACTACTTGCCTTTGAGTTGGCAATGCAACTCCTTACCATTAAGTATTTTATACTTACTGTCTTTAAATAACTTCTGTCAGATTTTAATCTTTAAACTAGCTTGATATTTTCCTATATTGTACCGACAACAGTTTGGATTTTGACTACTCAAAATAGTCACTAGAAAGATATGGAGACTTCCAAGTTAGTTCAATCCTCTACTGATTTATTTAAAAAAATATTTCAAAGCCATGAATTTATACTTTAAAGTCAAAACACTGCACTACAAGTCAATCAAAGATATTACCACCTAAATGCTACAAAGAGTGGCAGACTACATTATGCTTGGATATATCTTTTCATGTGGGAGACTGAAATTAATAAAATCACATTTCTGAAAGAAATAAAATTGTAACTCAGTGACCCTATGAGCAATAGATCGGGATCCTGTCCTATCCTGTGCCATCCTCATCATCTCTGATACACCTGAGCCCATTGCTACAGTCACCATGTCAATTCATCTCCTTGAGTCTTCCTCTCTTCCGCTGGCCCTCTACCTTTCCAAGCATGATATCCCTTCCAAGGAACAACCTCTCCTAGCAACCTGTCCAAAGTATACAAGACATGGTGTTCATCCACCCTTGCCTCCAAGTTGCACTCTGCCTGCACTCTTTCCAAGACATAAGGTTATCACCTTAAAATGATCCCTAGTGGTACAGTGGTTAAGCATTCAACTCCTAGCTAAAAGGTCAGCAGTTCAAAACCACCAGCCACTCTGTAGTCACTCTGCATCTCTAACAATGTACAGCTTTGGAAGTCCTTTGGGACATGACTTTGCTCTCTAAGGTCACTATAACTCTGAACCAACTCAAGGGCAATAGGATTTAAGCAGTTAATTTTTTAAAAAATCACTATTTATTACTTTTCTCAGATTGGATAACCTTAGAGGTCCCACCCTAAATGTGATACGTCATGTCAAAAAGCACCTAACATGCTTATTAAAAATGCAATTTTGGACCCTACTCCAGACCTACAGAAGAATGAATATTCTAAACAAGTGACTCTCACATACATTCTAAATAGGAGAACCAGTTATGAACAACTGTGTTAGCCAAGTGAGGCGTAAGATGATCCACTGGATGATGGAAGAAAACTGTAAGTAATTTATCTGCTGTCGTTTAAAAGTTTATGTTCTATACTTCTAATATTATACGCATTCATGTTCATAAAGAATAAATTTTACCTAATATATTGCTTTTGATGCCAATGAATTGTGGTGCTGGAAAGGAGTACACATAACATGGACTGTCAAGAAAAAAAACAGGTCTATCCTCGAGAGGGTAAAAAGCAAGTTTCTCTTTAGTGGTAAGGATTTTAAAGTTCTATCTCAAACACTTTGGACACTTGGCCAGGAGGGACCAGTCCTTGGAAAAGAACCTCATGCTTAGAAGGTGGAGAGACAGTGCAGGAAAGAAAGACCCTGGATGAGATGGATTGACACAGTAACTGGAGTAATGGATGTAGGTGGGTTGGAGTCAGTGAGACTGGCTCAGGATAGGGCAGGGTTCAGAGCTATTTATTGTACATATGGTCGCTATTAGTTACAAGTGACTTGATGGCACATAGCAAAAATACACTGCTATCATGGCACAAGTATTTAATTTGTAATGCTTCAGTTCTTTTTGTTCTATAACTATGACAACTCAATATATGAATTACTGGCTTTTACAGATATCTCTGTAGTAACCATCAATCCAAGAACCACTAAGGCACCTCTCACTGTTACTGAGGGCATGACTACAGAATCAGGGCTATTTATTTGGTTAAAAAACATCATTCCACGGATGACTTGGTAATTACAAATAAAATTGAGAAATCCCGTTGTTGTTGCTGTTGTTGTTTTTTAAAAAAAATCCTTCTTTCAGAAGAAATGAAATAGAATTTATGTTTCTCCTTTTCTTTACTACTAACGGAATGACTATGCATGAAAGACAAGTCTTTTCACCTCCATTTAAACATTCTGAAATAGAGTATAATCTAGACTGGAAAATAAAGAAGAATGTAAAATAGATGTAACACACATAGGTATGCACACTCCTTCCAATTCTGCAATGTTTAAGAATGGAAAACAGATCAAGTGGATTTAGATACCTTTTCTTTGTGTCACATGGAAACCCCAAAGACAATCTTTAATAGCCAGAAAGTATTGCCATCCAGGAAAACAAAACAAAATAAACCCATGTTTTAGATGTCAAAGCTTCACTTACACAGTCAAATGACAAACACAATGGCAACTAAAAATCATAAATTTAAATGACAGAATGAATTAATCACTACTCTTGCTAACCACCAAGACCAAGACGAGACGTCAGCCTCCAGTCAACTTCCAGACTGGAGGGAAACTCCAAGACCCCAGGCCCTAGGCCAGCCCACAGAACCATTGCCTCATCAATGATTTTAAAGTTTCTGGGGTCCTTGTTTTGTGTGTTACTGTTCTTTTTCTCCCTCAAAAGTGGGTGGCCTTGAGCCTTCTGCTCGAGGGTGTAACTTTAAAATCCTGTAGGTATTAATTTTAGAAGAATATTCATTTAAAGATTCAGCAATCATTTGTCTATTTGCTGTACAGAACAACTTGGAGTTGCTGTGATACTGAACGCTATTCCATAGTCGTGTCAAATATGATAATGGTTACTGATTAATGTACAATGGTTGGATGAGCTTCCAGATTGATTCATGTTGGGAAGCAGGAATGGTATCTACTTCCTAAACTAGATGCCTCTGGAAACTCTGCATACTCTCTCATAAATGTACAGAAATGATGTTCAGGTCTTTTGTGCAAAGCTTACTCTGAGTCACATTCAACTTGAAACACTTAACCACTGCTAAATGAGAGTAGTGCTGTTAAATCTGGAGGAACATTATTCCAATTTGTACATCATTCTTTGTCAATGTGCTATATGAGGTAACCTGGGTTTGCTATGATGCTGAACCTTGTGCCATGAGGGTATCACATATCATAATGGTTTCCCATTGTGGACAGTGTTTGGTGGAGCTCTCAGTAGTAAAACAGGTTTGGAAGCAGAAATGGCATCCACTTCCTAAACCACATGCTTCTGGAAATTCCATGAACTTGGAGAAGCAATGATAATTATGGAAAGGCATTAGCTCTTTTGTTCACAGAGTCACTCTCAACTCAACCACAATCAATAACTCCTCTTGCTGACACCAAAACAAAGAATTTCAAAAGTAACCAAAAGTTCATTAAAGGAGTTGTTAATGTGCCATCAAGTCACCTATGACTCACAGTATATGTACAAGAGCTCTGAACCCTGCTCTATCCTGTGCCAATCTTATTGTCTCTGACACGCCTACCCCTATTACCCAAGTCACTGAGTCCATCCATCTCCTTGAGGGTCTTCCTCCCTTGCACTGTCCCTCCACCCTCCCAAGCATAATATCCCTTCCAAGGACTGGTCCCTCCTTGCAACATGTCCAAAGTATGTCACACAAAGCCTCCAAATCCTTGCCTCCAAGGAGCAGCCTGGTTTCACCTTCTCCAGGACAAAACTGTTCTCTTAGCAGTCCATGGTATATTCAATACTCTTCTCCAGCACCACAGCTCAAAGGCATCAATTTTTCTTCTATCATCCCTAGTCACTGTCCAGTTTTCTGACGCATAGCATGTAATGACCTCCCTGGGTCAGGTGCACATTAGTCTCCAGATTGACATGCTCCTCTTTAGAACTTTTATTTTATCCAGAAGCTCAGAGCAAATAATCCCCCTTGAGAACATTTCCACACAATAAATATCACACATATACTCGAAGTATAAAGTTCAGTGTTGAGGAAAGAAGGAACAAACCTCCAGTGAACACTGGTTATGCCACAGCTTTACAGAAGTTTAATACTGCACAAGATTTAGTTCTCCTTATTAAAGCCAAGATAAGCTATTCTATTCTCTTAATCTTCTTCCAAAGCACCTTTTCCATTCAAAAGTGATAAACTTTAAATATATGTTTCAGCTCAGGTTAATGTAAAGTACATAAATCTATTGCCATGGAATCTATTTCTACTCATGGAAACTTTTATAGATTAAAAGCTTCCTAGGCAGTAATTTTTATGGAAACAGTCGGCTACATCTTTCTCCCACAGAAACTGGTAGTTTCAAATCATCACAGACTTTTGGTTAATGGTTGAATAGTTTAAACTATACCAACAAGGCTGCTGGTTATTAATTCCAAACACATTATTCAGTAAGTGCATTCTATAAACTGCCTAGAATACAGAATTAAAATTAACGTTTAAAATAATTTAATTCACCATTCTAAAGATATCATTTATTAAATCTAATTGAAATTACTATCCTTAAAAGAGATTTAAAAATCTGAAAAACACTTACTTCATTTCCATGTTTTTGTAGAAATTCAATTTCCTGTTGTGTAAATGTTGTCATGGAGATGGATTTGACCCTGTGTGGTGGATTTAAACCTCGCCTAAAAAAGAAAATATTTTCAAAATTCACTATTATATACTGTTTAAAATGATACAGCTACTAAAGCAGAACATTTTTATTAGCACATTTAAAGTTAGAACTGTTTTCCACTGATAGATTAAACAATATTTTTAAATTATTTAAAATATTAATCTTAACAATAACTTGGTCTTGGAGCAACCAAACTAACTAAAAAACATGAGACTACATTTAAATGACTACACAGTAAAAAGTCCAAAGAACTTGTAACATTTGAGCTTCTAGGAAAGAGAAATATTATTTTACTGAGTTTTCCTATGGAAAAGAGAAAACTTCATATACATAAAACTCTACTGGAAACACTGAAAGAGGTGACTACTTAAAATACATTGAGTAGAATTCCAGCCTTTCAAGAGTGTCCAACTGAAGGCATGTTGAGCCCACCCATATGTCAGTAGAGATATGTATGCTGCCATGATGCTGAACTGCCTTCAGGAGAGTTTCAAGGCTAAGGCAGATTAGAAAGGTCTGACCATCTACTTGCAAACACTGGAAAACAATGAAGAATTCATGAATCTGCTTAACATGATGAAACTGAAGGACATTATGCTAAGCAAAATAAGTCAGTCACAAAAGGACGAACACCGTATAAGACCACTATTACTTAAAACTCTGGATCACCATGGTACAATCTGCAAGCTATTATGAGAATGGTACAGGGCCAGGTAGGGTTTCTTCAAGCATAGGGTCACCATGAGGCAGAGTCTTATATCATGACAGCTAACAAGATGTGAAAGAGAGCTATGCTGTCAGTGTTAGATGTGAATGAGTTCACCACAATTCATAGCGACCCTATGAATAGCAGACTTGAAAGGTACCCTTATCCTGCACCATTTTTACCTTCCCTCATAAGCTTGAGTCCATCGCTACAGCCTCTGTGACAAGCCATGTCACTGAGTTTTCCTTTCACTGATCCTCCACTTTTCCAAGTATGAAATCCGTATCCCAGCATTGACCCCTCCTAACCCCAGGCCCAAAGTTTGTGAGACAGAAGTTCATCATTCTTGCCTTTAAAAGGCATCTTAGCTGGACCTTCTCCTAGGCCTATCCGTCCTTCGACAATCCATGGGATATTCATTCTTCTGTAGCCTCAATTCTTCTTCCATCATCCTTAGTCACTGTCCATCTTTCGGATGATGTTGCTGTGTGCCACTGAGTCTCCTGTGACTCATAGTAACCCTATGTACAACAGCTCTAAAGCCTGCCCTCTCCTGAGCCAGTCTCACTGACTCCGACACACCTACCCCTATTACTTCAGTTACTATATCAATCCATCTCATCTAGAGTCTTCCTGTCCTGAGCTATCCCTCCACCCTTCCAAGCATGATGTCCTTTTCCAAGGATCGGTCCCTCCTGGCCACATACCAAAGTATATGAGATGGAGCTTCAGAATCTAGCCTCCAAGAAGAAATTTGGTTTCATGCAAAGACATCTCAAAGACAGACCTGTTTGTTGTCTTGGTGGTCCATGGTAAGTTCATTACTCTTCTCTAGCACCACAACTGAAAGACTTCAATTCTCCTTCTGTCATCCTTAGTTACTGTCCAGCTCTCTGATACATAGCACGCAATTGCAAATAATTGTCTGGATAAAGCACATCTTAGTCTCTAGATTGACATCATTGTTTCTCAATACTCTGGAGAGGTCCCTGTTACATGGGACATAACTGAAAAAACCATGACTTGAATCAAGCCCATCTTACGCTTCAAACTGGTATCACCGCTATTCAGCACCTTGGAGAGGTCCTTGACAGCCGATTTCCACAAAGCAACCATCTTTTGATTTCCTGACTGCTGATGCCAAAGTATTGATTGTGTATCAAAGCAAGGTGAAATTATTAACGACTTCAATCTTCTCTCCATCCAACATGATGCTATCAATTGGCTCAGGGGTGAGGATTTTTGCTTTCTTGATATTGAGATGTAATTCATATTGAAGGATTTGATCTTTAATAAACACCTCAGGTCCTCTTCATTTCAGCAAGTTGTACCATCAGCATAATGCAGCTTGTTGAAGAGTCTTCCTCCAATCTTAACTGCACATTCTTCTTTATAAAGTCCAATTTCTGAAAATATTTTCTCTGCATACAGACTGAATATGTATCAAGAAAGGATAGAGCCCTGCTTCACACCTTTCTTGATTTTTGACAATGTGATGTTCCCTTGCTCTGTTCAAACAACAGCATCTTGGTCTACGACAAGTTTTGCATGACACAATTAAGTGTTCTGGGATTCTCATTCTTCTCCGTGTTAGCCATAATTTGTTATGATCCAGAGAGTCAAATGTCTTTGCATAGTCAATAAAACATAACAGACATCCTTCTGGGACTCTCCTCTTTCATCCAAGATACATCTGTCGTCATCAATTATGTCCCTGGTGCTATGGGTTCTTCTAAATCCACCTTGAACACAACCAACCACCATACCCATGAGCTTCACCTGATGGAATACACAGGAATCAGAGTGACTACATCTGTGGTAAGAATCATTGGAGAAGCTCAATGTTGGCAATCACAACCAGACTAAGTTTTGACTGTGGAACAGACCATCAATTACTAGTATGCAAGTTTAAAGTGAAATTGAAGAATATCAAAACAAGTACACAAAAGCCTAAATATGACTTACGTCCATCCCACCTGAATTTAAACATCATCTCAAGAACAAGTTGAAGGCGTTAAACACTAATAATCAAAGATCAGATGATTTATGGGAAGACATCAAGATATCATCTATGAGGGGAGCTCTGGTGGCCTAGTGGCAAGAAGCTGCAACTACAATCCCAGAGGTGCACAGTTCGAATCCACCAGATGCTCTGCCGGGGAAGGAGGGGCAATCTCCTCCTGTACCAGTCAGATCTGATTTGACGGTACACGCACACAAAAATAATAAAAATTTTTTAAAAAAAAAAGATATCATCTATGAAGAAAGTAAAAAGTCATTAAAGCCAGACTGACCAAAATAGATCTCAGTAGGGACTCTGAAAACTACACAACAAAAAGCCAAAACAAAGGGAAAGAAATGCTTAAGGAGATAAAAAATTTCAAATGGCAGCTTGAAAAGATAAAGCAAAGTATTGTAATGAAATGTGCAAAGAGCTGGAGTCCAAAAATAAAATGAAGATCTTGCTCAGTCAGCATTTTTCAAGCTGAAGGATCTGAAAGGCAAATTCAAGTCTCAAGTTGCAATACTAAAGGATACCAGTGTAAGATATTTAATGATTCAGAAAGCATCAAAAGAAGATGGAGGGAATACAGAGAGACATCATACCAAAAAGAACTGACTGACATAGAACCACTTCAGGATCAAGAATGGTAATGAAGGAAGAAGTTAAAGTTGCACAGAAGGCACAAAATATGATCCAGGAATAGATGGGATATGAACAGGCATGTTCCAACAAAGAGATGCAACCCTGGACATGCTCACCAGTCTGTGCAAGAAATTTAGAAGACACTTACCTGGCCAATTGACTGGAAGAGACTTCTATTAGTTGCCACTCCCAAGAAAAGTGATCCAACAAAATGCGGAAATCACTGAATAATAACACTAGTACTATATCAAGTAAAATCTTGCTAAAGATTAAAAAATAGTTGTAGTAGTGCATCAACAGAGAATCACTAAAAGTTCAAGCTGGATTTAGAAGAGGCCATACGAGGCAAAGAGTACTAAGGGGAGAGGGGTAAGTTTACAAAGGTTCAATTTTCTTATTGTAAATCTACATACATATTAAAGTTATTTTTGGGTATATGGTTTATAAATAAATTACAGTTTATATATATACACATACACATATATACACATAAGTATGTATTCTAAACTATATTCTAGTTTTTATATATACAATATGTTCTACAAATAAATAGTAATGAAATACATTTAACATATAATCTTCATTTCATGTTACTATCTATAATATCCTCAAGAGAATTTATTCTAATTGATACATGTTGTTGTTGTGTGCGGTGGAGTCGGAACTGACCCATAGCTGACCATCCAGTGGGTTTTCAGAGGCAGTAAATTGCATGGGAGGAGACTGTCTATCCTTCTGCTGTAGAGCAGCTGATGGATTTGAATCGGGTGCCTTCGGGATTGCAGTGCAACTTCTTACCACTAAGCCATGAGAGCTCCCTAATTAATATATAAAAAACTAATTCTTACGTATACTGTATGCTGTTCTTGATACTATTGAGTAAGAAATGACCCATAACTGAGCCTCTAGTGAGTTTTCAAAGGCAGAAAATCACGTGGGAAGAGACTGAGTAAATGGCATGCAGTAATGGTGAATTTGAACTGTGTGCCTTGGAGTTTGCAATACAACTCCTTAACACCTCTAGGCCACTAGAACTGTCTCGCTCAGCCATCAAAACTCCTTGATACTCTGTATGCTCTTAAATACCCCTGAGCTAACTCTGACTCACAGCAATCCTAAGGACAATGGATCTGAGCCCTGCCCTCACGATCTCTGAGATGCTCAAGTGCATTGCTATGGTCACTGTGTCAACACATCTTCCTGAAGATCTTCCTGTCTTTCTCTGACTTTCTTTGTCTTTATCTTGCCCAGCATGATGTCTTTTCCCAAGGTCTGGCCTCTCCCGGTAACACATCCAAAGTATGTGAGACAAAGTTTCACCATCCCTGTCTTTAAGGCACACCCTGGTTCTATTTCCTCTAAGACAGACTTGTTTATTCTATATAACTATCTACTTCTGAGGGTTAAAGGAAGAGTGGGAATTCTTCAACAAGATGGAAAGAAATACACACTACACATATTTTTAAAGTTCTCTTTTTTCCCCCCTAAGCCTAATTTAGCTTTCTTGTGAACTCACTGTTTATAAAACATTCTACTGGAATGACATTAGTCAGACTATTAGATGAAAGCACTGGGCAAGTAAACTACATCACTTTTACAGTGCCAATATTGAGTACCACCCATTCCGGATCCCAAAATACATATTTTAAATTTCCACTTTTGTGAAGAAAAATATTAAATGACTCATTTCAACAGCAACATTGAGACTTTGAAAGCAAGTCTGCCAGTTAATTGGTTTCAAGACATTCCAAAGTCATTTACTGGTAGAGCCTAATATGGCTGTGCACTAATTAAGTCATATGCAGATTCCCAGGAGTTTTCGTTTTCACCATCACCTCCTAGGTATGACTGTAACCAGATGGTGTGACTCACACCATCTGTCCACCAGGGTGCTTCTCTTAACTGTGCCTAAAGCAATTTTTATAAGTAGCCATTTGTTCAACTCAAATAACAAATCTGTCTGTGCTGGATGAATAAGTAAAGACAGCATATTCAGTTAAGTTTTATTAATGGTTTTTCTCCTGCTGGGGTAAAAGATGGTTAAAATATCTTAATATGCTTTGGACGCTTACACAGTTGCTAATAATGCTGGCAAAAAGTAATAAAATTAATTTGACATGTAGACTTCGCCCAGTCCTAATTTGCTAGTAAAAATATTACATATAAAGTGTTTAATATTATAAATTGGAAGCAGGAGTGGCATTCTTTTCCTAAACAACATGCCTCTGGATACTACGAACTTTGACAAATGTCAATAGTTGTAGAGGGGCTTCAGGCCTTTGGTTCATAGGGTCTCTATGAGTCATGCTCAATTTGAAGACAAACAACAATATTATAAAAATTAAAAATAGATGGAAAATGTTTTTAACAGGTTATCAAGAAACTGCTATACATTGCTATTGATTCATATATTGTTCAGTTGTTGTTAAGTGCTGTCAAGTCGAGTAAACCTCAGAGAGACCCTATGAATAAAAGATCTAAACCTTGCTGTATAACTATCGTCATTTCTCTAATGTTCATAGAGTTTCCAAAGGCCTGCTGTTTAAGAAGTACATTTCAATCCTGCTTCCAAACCTGTCTTAATCTGGGTGCTCTACCAAACCCTATCCACCACACGTAAACATTATGGCACATAACACACCAGTGGCACAGTGTTCAGTATCACAGTAACCCCAAGTTATTTCAATACAGCAACTGACAGACCAGTACTGTACCACTTGTTGTTGTTATATATCTAATACATATATTGTTGTTTTGTTGACTGCTGTCAAGTCGAGCATGACTCATAGCAAGCCTATGAACAAAAGAAAGACCTGAATGAAGCCTTTGGAGAACTGTTGTTTCTCAAAGTTCATAGAGTTTCTAGAAGTATGTTGTTTAGGAAGTGGATGCCACTCCTGCTTCCAAAATAAATAATTCAAAATAATAAATTTATACAGAATACAACACTGAAATATCAGAAAATAATGTGTATTCTGTTGTTAGGTGCGCTATGTACATTAGAACACAACACTGCCTACTCATATATGTGTACAAAACACAATATAAACGACATTAGTTCTTTTTTTTTTTTGAAGTCAGAAGCATTATACTGTAACCTTTACAGCAAAATATATTAAAAGTAATATTTAAGTAACAATTTCAAATCAATTAAGATATTTCCATTAAATATAGTGGATAAAACTCAAGAATGTTTTTATTATCTCTCCATAATTCCAGTGAAATGACAGCAGAGGGACAAAAGCATTAACTAATGAAAAGACTAATCGTGAACAGCAAATAGCCCAGCAAGAACTGACTGCACACAAAAGTGCCTACAGAGGTGGAAAAGGCAAACAGAGCTGTTTCCTAACACAGAACTCCTAGGAGAGTCACCAGAGAAATACTGAGATTATTTCAGTTAAGGTTCCAAACAGCCAGAATAACCCAAAAGACAAACTTGCTGCCATGAGCTTGAGTCTGACTTAAGGCAACACCAACTGTTAAAGTAGATCCACACTGAGCAATTAGTAGAAATAAAAAGGAAAGTCTGAGTGCATGTGTATTTTCTCCAAAATGGAAGAGGTGGGAAACAAGAAGTATACCATCAGACTATTCAACAGCAACAGCTAAGCAGTGATTTAAGGATACTTGGTGATACAACAGTCATGCTGGGGTGCTAACTGAAAAGTCCCTGGTTTAAACTCTCCTTCCCGGGAGAAAACGCAGGAGATCTGTTCTTATAGAGATCATGACTTAAAAACTCTACAAGACAGCTGTACTCTGTCCTACAGGGTCATCAGGAGTTAGAGTGACTTGAACACACAGCATGCTAACAAGCAATGCCTTGAAAATTATCAAGGTAAAGCAGCATTTTCTTTCTTAAACTCACTGCTATACTGAGCTGAAACCAACACACAGCTGACCCTCAAACAAGGACTATCACAAGAAGGCTCTCCGTCTTTCTTCTTGGAGCTGTTGGTAGATTCAAACCACTGGAGGGGTGTCACCTATGGGTTAGCATTCCAGAAACTATAAATTATTAGTTTAAAATTGAAGGTTTTTGTTGTTTCATGCCATCGAGTTACCTGCAACTCTGATCAGTCTCATGCACAAAAGCTCTGAACCCTGTCCTATCCTGAGCCATTCTCATTATTTTCATCGATATAGCTCTTAAAAATGACTTTACAAATTAATTTAGAAAATTTATTGCTGAGGTAGGATCTAGAGAAAAGAAGGCTCAAAAACAGGTTAGGAGTGATGTGAATTTCAACAATGGAAGTTGCAGCAAAGTCCTAGACAGCAGTTGACAGTAGACCTGTTGTGGTTGTTGACAGCGACCCTATGTACAACAGCCCTAAACTCTGCTCA
The DNA here is from genome assembly GCF_000299155.1 of Elephantulus edwardii. Lineage (NCBI taxonomy): Eukaryota > Metazoa > Chordata > Mammalia > Macroscelidea > Macroscelididae > Elephantulus > Elephantulus edwardii. The sequence continues at coordinate 10,789,994 of NW_006399837.1, read as the reverse complement.
GACCTGTGCCAATCGCACTGTCTCCGATACACCCATTCTGATTACCCTGGTCATTGAATCAATCCACCTCCTAGAGGGCCTTCCCCTCCTGTGCTGTCCCTCCACCCTACCAAGCATGATGTCTCTCTCCAAGAACTGGTCTCTCCTTACAACATGTCCAAAGTATGTTAGATGAAGCCTCAGAATCCTTGCCTCCAAGGAGCCACCCGGTTTAACCCTCTCCAGGACAAATCTGTTTGTTTTCCTAGCAGTCCATGGTACCTCAATACTCTTCTCCAGCACCACAGCTCAAAGGCATCAATTCTCCTTCTATCCTCCTTGGTCACTGTCCAACTCTCTGATGCATAACAAGTGATTGCG
>NW_006399837.1:10778181-10785949 GCF_000299155.1 Elephantulus edwardii | reverse complement strand
CAAAAACCCAATCACCCTATGTGTATGTTCATGCTGAAATAAGATTTACAGCTTGGTTAGAGACAATTAACAGAGGAACATTTAATAAGCTCTATAAGGAAGAATGTGGCACCAGAATTAGAGGAAGGCTCATCAACAGCTAATGCTATGCAGATGACACAACCTTGCTTGATGAAACTAAGGAGGACTTGAAGTGCTTGCTGCAGAAGGTTAAAGATTGCAAGCATAAATTTGGATTCAAGCTCAATATCAAGAAAACAAAAATTATCACCACTAGGCCAATTGGCTGCATCATGATAGACAGTGAAGAGATCGAGATTATTAACAGCATAATTGCACTGGGAAAGTTTTCAGTCAAGGACTTCTCCAGAGTACTGAATGGTAACAGTCGGGAGACTAAGGTGCACCTGATCCAGGCCACAGTCTTCACAATTACTTGCTATGCACCAGGAAGCTGGATGATGACGAGGGATGATAGAAGGAGAATTGATGCCTTTCAGCTGTGGTGCTGGAGAAGCGTATTGAGAGTACCATGGACTGCTAGGAAAACAAACAGATTCATCCTGGGAAGGGTTATTCCGGGTGGCTCCTTGGAGGCAAGGATTCTGAGGCTCCATCTAACATACTTTGGACATGTTGTAAGGAGGGACCAGTCCTTGGAGAAGAACATCATGCTGGGGAGGATGAAGGGACACAGTGCATAGAGAAATATCCTCAATGAGATGGACTGAGTCAGTGCCTGGGGTAATGGGAGTAGGTGTGTTAGAGACAATAAGGTTGGCACAGGACAGAGAAGGGTTCAGAGTTATTGTACATAGAGTCGCTATGAGTTGCAACAGAGTCACTAGATGGCACATAACAACAACATATATTCACACACATGTACACACTTTTCAAAAGTTCCCACTCACAGAAACCCTTTACCCATGTTCCAAAGCTTTAAATCTTTACAGGAGGACTGCCCAGCTTTTTCCCTTGAGCAGATAATAAACTCAAACTGCTGGCTGTTAGGTGAGCAGCAGGACACATTATGAGCTACACACCTGTGTTCCTTACAGATCTACACGAACACCTAATTTTATTACCCAAAAGAAACAGAAGAGGATTTCTGCCTTTATGGAAAAAAGACAAGAGAGTAACTAGTATTCAATGTTTGTTTTGCAATAAATCATTAAAAAAACAATACACACACCGAGCAGCAACAGGGGTACAGCTGATCTCGCTCTCAGAAACTATATTTCTTTTACTTTAGGGAAGCTACGTATCTGTCATATAATTTTTACTTTCATTAAATGTTAATGTTATTTTACATTTTACGTGTTACTTGGTATGGCTTTATATTTTGTGGGGGTCTGAGAATGCTCAAAAAATTTCCCACAGAAACCAATGGTAATTGCTCTGTTGCTCTGCATCATTTGGGCTAACAGATTTCACAGAGCAGAGGATCACCAAGCAATACATGACTCAGAGGTGTACAGTAAATGCACAGTCACAATAAAGCAAATATTATATAGTAGTTTAACCAACAACTATGACAGACTGCTGATGTAGCCAAGCCAGGATACAGGTGGAAAGGAAGAGAGGCTAAGTGTTGTGAGGGCTAAATCTTTTTGGTTCTCTTTTCATACAGAGACATTAGTAGTTTAAAAAAATGTTTTAAAAACAGCAGTAATGTTAGTTAGAAATATTAAGGTAACAACAGAAGGGGAATATATATATCGTCAGAGGAGTTCATAGTAACTGTCTATGGCAATCAAAACTTGTAGATAGGAACGTAATTACTACTTGTTATAATTCTTTGCCTTTTAAAATTATATGTACATATTTTTACAAAAATTAAGACTGCATAAAAGTAAACATTAAAGACAGTAAAACAGAAGACAAAGTAAATGTACTTGTTCTTCAAATTTAATCTGAGAAATATTTTAAAATATCTTTACAAAAGCATAAGAATTTTTAATATAAAAAGATAACAAGTTTCTTTATACACAAGGTAACAATCCTTTAATAGTAACTCCTAATAAACACTAAACTGTTCCAAGTAAGACTAACAAAGATCAAAATGATTCAAACAAAGATTTGAAGAGAAAAACTGGGATCTTTCTCCATATTCTCTCATCAAAACTCAGCAAAATTAAAACATCTTCCTTTTCAAAACATGTTTTCTTGAAACAACCATATACTGAGCTCATCTCTCTCCCTAAAATCATATGGGGGGGGGGCGGGGAATCTATTACCCTTATTCAGTTATCCATTATGGGTTGTTGTTATGTGCTGTTGAGTCGCCTGCGACTCATAACGGCCTTATATACATCAGCCCTAAAGACTGTTCTATCCTGTGCCAATCTCACCATCTACGACACACCTACTCCCGTTACCCCAGTCACTGAATCAATCCACCTCATAGAGGGTCTTCCTCTCCTGCGCTGTCCCTCCACCCTCCCAAACATGACATCGTTCTCCAAGAACTGGTCCCTCCTTGCAACACATCCGAAGTATGTCAGACGAAGCTTCAGAATCCTTGCTTCCAAGGAGCAGCCTGGTTTAAACCCTCTCCTGAGTGAACCTGTTTGTTTTCTTAGCAGTCCATGATATATTCATTACTCTCCTCCAACACAACAGCTTAAAGGCATCAACACCACAGCTCAAAGGCATCGATTCTCCTTCTATCTTCCCTAATCATTATCCAACTCTCTGCCGCATAGCAAGTGACTGCAAAGATCATGGCCTGTATCAGGCACACCTTAGTCTCCAAAGTGACAACACTGCTCTTCAGTACTTTGGAGAGGGTCCTAACAGTAGACTTTCCCATTGCAATACATCTATCAATTTTCTGGCTGCTGGTGCCAAGAGTGTTGATTGTAGAGCCAAGCAAAAGCAAGCTGTTAACAATCTCAATCTCTTCACCATGCAAATAGGCTTTATAAGAGCCATAAACGCAGATTATAAACATGGGTTTCACCTGATGGTATGTATAGGAATCAGATTGATTACATCTGTGGAAAGAACCACTGGAGAAGCTCAGTATCAGCTGTGAAAATTATGCCAGGTGCTGACTGTGGAACAGACCATCAACTACTCATATGCAAGTTCAAGCTGAAGCTAAGGAAAATTTCATCAAATCCATGGGAACAAAAATATGACCTTGAGTCTATCCCATCTGAAATTCAGATCCAACTCAGGAACACGTTTGAGGCCTTGAACACCAACGAGGGAAGACCAGATGAGTTGTGGGAGGATATCAAGAGTATCATCCAGGAAGAGTGCAAAAGGTCACTACAAAGACAGAGGACGATGAAAAGACCAAAATGGATGTCAGAAGAGACTCCGAATATTGCACTAGAGCACCAATAAGCCAAAGCAGAGGGGAGAATTCACGATATTAAAGAGCTGAACAGAAGATTTCGAAAGGTAGCGCAGGAAGACAAAGTAAAATATTACAATGAAATGTGCAAGGAGCTGGAGTCAGAAAATCAAAAGGGCCAAACTTGCTCAGCATTTCTTAAGCTCAAGGAACTTGAAGAACAAATTCAAACCTCGAGTTTCTATACTTAAGGATGTTTTGGGCAGAATATGAAATGATCCTGGAAGTATTAAAAGAAGATGGAAAGAATATACTGAGTCACTGTATCAAAAGGAATTGGCAGACACAGAATTTCATGAAACAACATATGAGCAAGAGCTTATGGTGATGAAGAAGTTCAAGCTGCTTTGAAGGAATTAGCAAAAAATAAGGCCCCAAGAATTGATGGTATACCAACTGACGTATTTCAGCTAACGGATGTGCTCACCAAGTTGTGTCAAGAAATCTGGAGGCCAACCACTTGACCAACTGACTGGAAGAGATCATTATGGGTAGAGCCTCTCAATTACCAAGTCTTTTCACCTTTAAGCAAATTATTATTTCTGGTTCCTCAATTTTCATCTGATACAAGATTTCAAATCTCCTTATCATCCTGATCACATTACTTTGGGCATGCTCCAGTTTGTTAATGTCTCTATTGAAATGCTGCTGATGTATGTGCTGCTGAGTCAAGAACAACCCATAGTGACCCCTATGAACAACAGATCTGACCCCTGTCCAATGCTGCGTCAACCTCATCTTCTCGGATATACTCAAGCCTGCTGCTACAGTCATTGTTTCAATCTATTTTGATGAGGATTATCCTCTTCGCTGACCCTCTGCCATTCCAAGCCTGATATCCCCTTCCAAGGAATAGTCCCTCAAACAGCAAGCCCAAAATATCCTTAATTCCCACCTTTCCAAGGATGATGTTCCTTTCCAAGGAATAACTCCTCCTTACAATACCCCCTGAGTATGTGAGATGAACTGTCACCTAACTTGCCTTCAAGGAGCACTCTGGCTGTACTTTCTCCAAGACATTAACTATCTATCCATCCATCCCCATCCACCCACCCACCTACATATCTATCTACCTACCTACCTACCTACCTACCCACCCACCCATTTGACAGTCTATAAAACGGTCAGTACTTTTCTCAAATACCATAACTCAAAGATATCTATTCTTTTGACATCCTTATTCATTGTCCAGCTCTCAGATGCATAATAAGTGATTGGAAAGCTAATGGCTTGAATCAGGTGCATGTTAAGACTTGAAATTGACATTCATGTTCTTAGGGGCTTTGGAGACAACAGTGACTTTCCCAAGGCTTCATGTCTCCTGACTGTTGGCATCAAGGTTGTTGATTGTGGACTCAAATGAAACTGTTGACAAGTTTAATCTCTTTTTCATCTATCATGATGTTGCCTTCTGGCCCAGTGGCCTCTGCTTTCTTGATGTTGAGATGTAATCTATATTGAAGACTGAGGTCCTTGGTCTTTTGCATCAAGTGCCTTAAGTTTTCTTCTCTTTCCGCAAGCAAGACTGTGTTATCTGCATGATGCAGGTTGTTGATAAATTCCTCTAATCCTAATGTCACATTCTTCTTCATTAAGTCCAACTTCTTAAGTGACTTTCTCAGCATACAAACTTAATATGTATACAGTTGCTTTATTTACTGTTTGCTCTTATCTGTAAAGCACTTGTCTGTCAGTCACTGTACTAAGGTAGGTACCTTGTGGTCACTGTGATGCTGGAAGCTAAGACACCAGTGTGTCAAATGTCAGCAGGATCACTTTTGGTGATCCTGAATTCAGCAGAGCTCCCAAATTAAGACAGAGTCAGAAGCAGGATTGGCTATCCATTTATGAAGTAACAGAACTTCAAAAACCCTATGAACAATAGAGGAACATAGACAGCTATAGTATTAGAGGTAGAACCCAAATGGGCAGTCACTAAAAAATGAAGATAAATAGTTGCAAACATGCATAATTTGTAACATGGAATGTACAAAGTATGATGATAAGAAAACTTGGAAGTTATAAAAAATGAAATAGAACACATAAAGGTGTACATTCTAGGCACTAGTCAACTGAGGTCAGCTGGAATTGAACACCGTGAACCAGACAATTATATGATCTACTAAACCAGAAATGAAAAGCTGAAGACTGACATTGCATTCATCTATTATGAAGAACAATGCTGTGAGTGCCAGGATACTATCCTTATGCATACAAAGAAAACCTGTTAATATAGCTGATATTCAAATATATGCACCAAGAGTTAAAGATGCGGAAATTGAGGAGTTATCTTAAAATAAACAATTAGAATAAAAGCGAGGTGGAATATGACTCCATCTCTCTACAAAACATTTATCAAACAAAAAGAGACCATCTTACTCAGGAATCTTTGGACAAAGTTCTAATTTTAAAAGAACAACAACTAAATCTTCCAATCCTCATATTTCAAACAAGTCAGATATATTTCCATAGCATGCCTGTTTGTTTCTAGTTTGCTCTCACAGGTACAGCCCTTGGCTGGCTGGCTGTTGTAATGAGTCGGCTATGATGTCTGCAGTTATGCCAATGGTACTTCAAATATCAGGAGGGCCACTCATAATGAACAGATTTCATCAGAAATTCCAAACTGAGACACAGAGAAGCAGGCCATCCATCCATCCATCTCTGAAATAATAAGCCCAAGAAAAATCCTATGAAACTATCACACAGAATAGTGCTCTCACATTGGAAGACACTAAAAAATGAAGAAAAGTAGCTCCAAACATCCACTGACAAATGGAAAAGAGAATGTGCATAGTACAAATCTGGGGAAATTGTAAAAAAATGAAACTGAACCATGTGTCTTTGTGTTGGAAGTGCAACTTCTTACTACTAAGCCACCAGAGCTCCCACATACACAAGAAAACCTGGCAACCATTTAATAAAACTGTTAGTCAAATACATGCACTAGTCATTGAACCCAAAGAAAAAATTGCTCTGGCAGCCTCATGGTAAGAAGCTGAGTTCCAATTCTCAAGGAATGTGGTTCAAATCGATCAGCTGCTTCATGGGAGGAAGACAGGCAATCTCCTGTGAGATTAACTGCCTCTGAAAACCTGCCAGAGGGTCAGCTAGGGGTTGGCCCTAATTCAATGGTACAACCACTACCACCTACTTTTTGGAGCTCTGGTGGCCTACTGGTAAGTGGTTGTGCTGCACAACCACTGACAGGCAGTTCAAATCCACTAGCTACTCTGCTGGATAAAGATAGGAAATCTCCTCTCATCAGATTTGTTATGTGCTGTCGAATAGCCTGTGTTCCATAGCAACCCTATGTACCGCAGCTCTGAATCCTGCCCCGTCCTGAGCCAGTCTCACTATTTCCGACACACCAACCTCCCAATTGCCCTAGTTACTGTATCAGTCCATCTCATCCAGGGTCTTCCTCTCTGGTGCTGTCCCTCTACACTACCAAGCACGATGTCTTTCTCCAAGGACAGATCTCTCCTGGTTGTGAGCCCAACGCATGTGAGATAGAGCTTCAAAATCCTAGCCAAGGAGAAACGTGGTTTCACCTCTCTAAGACAGACCTATGTGTTTTCTTGGCAGTCCATGGTATGTTCAAGATTCTTCTCTAGCACTACAATTAAAAGGCAAAGATTCTTCTTCTATCATCCTTAGTCACTGTCCAGCTCTCTGATGCATATCAAGTAATTCTGAAGACCATAGCCTGGATTTCAGGTGCTCCTTAGTCTCTAGATTGACAGTGCTGCTTTTCAGTACTCTGGAGAGGTCCCTGACAGCAGATTTTCCCAATGCAATCCATCTTTGCATTCTGACTGCTGGAGTGAAGAGTGTTAATTGTGGAGCTAAGCATCAGATTTCTGTCTCTGTAAACTCGCTGGAGAGTCAGCTCTGACACAAAAGCAACAATGAATTTATGCAGTTCAAGACACATCAAACACACAATCAAGATGCATTAATAATAACTGGAGAATGAAATATAAAAGTTGGAAAAAAGAAAAAGGATTACAGTTTTAAAATATGGCTGTGGTGACAAAAATGAGGCTGGCTATCCACTGACAGAATACTGTACAATCAATATCTTTTAAAAAAACCACAAAAAAACCCACCATAATAAGCATAAATATCTGGACCTCTCCTGATGGACTGCACATGAGTCAGACTGACAGTGGAAACAAAAGATAGGGAAGGTCAATATCAGTAGTAAAAACTAGGCCAGAGACTATCTGTGGAACAGACCATCAATTACCCATATGCAAGTTCAGTTGGTGCTGAAGAAAATAAAAACATGTCCACATGAACCAGAACACAAGCTTGAGTCAATCCCACTTTAATTTAAAACTCGTATCAAGAACAGCTTTGATGCACTAAACGTTGTTGTTGTTATGTCATCGAGTCACT
>NW_006399837.1:10776896-10778081 GCF_000299155.1 Elephantulus edwardii | reverse complement strand
CATCTGCAGCAAGCACTTCAAGTGCTCTTCAGTTTCAGCAAGCAGGGTTGTGTCATCTGCATAATGCAGATTGTTAATAGATCTTCCACCAATCCTGATCCCACATTTCTCCTCATAGAGGCCAGCCTCCTGGATAATCTGTTCTGCACACAGGTTGAAAAGGTATAGAGACAGGACATATCCCTGGCATACGCCCTTCCCAATTTTGAACCATGCAGTGTTTCCTTGCTCTGTTCTGATGACTGCCTCTTGGTCCAAGTATAGGTTTCGCTTTAGCACGATCAAGTGTTCTGGGATTCCCATTTTCTCAGAGTCAGCCACAGTCTGTTATGATCCACACAGTCAAACGCCTTTGCATAATCAATGAAACACAGATAGACATCCCTCTGGTATTCCCTGCTTTCAGCCAAGATCCATCCAACATTATCTACAATATCCCTAGTATCACAACCTCTTCTAAACCCAACCTGGACTTCTGGCAGTTCTCTGCTGATGTGCTGTTCCAGTCATTTTTGCATAATCTTCAGTAGAATCTTGTTTCCATGTGAAATCAATGATATTGTTCTTTAGTTTCTACACTCTGTTGGGTCACCCTTCTTTGGAATAGGAACAAATATAGATCTCTTCCAGTCAGTTGGCCAAGTGGTTGGCCTCCAGATTTCTTGTCACAACCTGGTGAGCACGTCCAGGGCAGCATCTGTTAGCTGAAATATGTCAATTGGTACACCATCTATTTCTGGGGCCTTGTTTTTTGCTATTTCCTTCAAAGCAGCCAGAACATCTTCCTTCGTCACCATAGGCTCTTGCTCATATGTTGTTTCTTTAAATTCTTCTGTGTCTGCCAATTCCTTTTGATACAATGACTCAGTATATTCTTTCCATCTTCTTTTAATACTTCCTGGATCATTTAATATGCTACCTAAAGCATCCTTGATTATAGTAACTCGAGGTTTGAATTTATTCTTCAGTATTTCCAGGGCAGTGGAAGACAGAGGTAACAAGATTTATCAAAAACCAAATCACCCACCTACAACCAGGATGGGATCTTCTAAGACTCAAATCCCTATGCACATCCAAAAACTTCTCCAACAGGGTAAAAAGTGAAGCCGCCGAATGGGAAAAAGTATTTGGTAATAACATATCCGATAAGGGACTTATATCCAGAATTTATGAAATACTTGAGCA